>NW_024881293.1:17500-20000 GCF_018691265.1 Tyto alba | reverse complement strand
AACCTAACTCTAAAACTAACCCTAGCCCTAATCCGAACCCTAACCCTAAACCTAAACCTAACCCGAAACCTAACCCTAAACATAACCCTAACCCTAACCCTAACCTAACCCTAACCTAACCCTAAACCTAACCCTAACCCTATCCCTAACCCTAACCATAACCCTAACCTTAAACCGAACCCTAACACAAACCCTAACACTAACCCTAACCCTAATCCTAACACTAACCCTAGACTAACCCTAACCCTAACACAAACGCTAACACTAACCCTAACCCTAACACTAACCCTAAGTCTAAACCTAGCCCTAACCCTAACCTAACCCTAACCCTATCCCTAACCCTAACAGTAAACCTAACCCTATCCCTAACCCTAAAACTAGACCTAAACCTAACCCTAACCCTAACCCTAACACTGAACGCTAACCCTAATCCTAACCCTACCCTAACCTTAACCCTAACCAAACCCTAACCCAACCCTAAGCCTAACCCTACCCATAATCCGAACCCTAGCCCTATCCCTAACTCTAACCTAACCCTAATACTAACTCTAAAACCAAACCCTATCCCTAACAGTAACCCTAAACCTAACCCTAACTCTAACGCTAACCCTATCCCTACCCTAACCCTAACCCTAATGCTACCACTGACACTAACGCTAAACCTAACCGTAACCCTAACCCTAATGCCAACCCTAACCCTAAACCCAGCCCTAACCCTAAACTAACCCTAACGCGAATCCTAACACTAACCCTAACACTAACCCTAACCCTAAACCTAACCCTAAACCTAACCCTAACCCTAACCCTAACCCTAAACATAACAGTAACCCTCACCGTAACCCTAACCACTAACCCTAGACCTAAACGTAACCCTAACCCTAAACTTAACGCTAACCGCTAGCCCTAATTCTAACCCTAAAACTAACCTTAACCCTAACCCTAAACCTAACCCAATCCTAAACCTAAACGTAACCCTAACCGTAACCCTAACCTAACCCTAACCCTAACCCTAAACCTAAACCTAAAAGTAACTCAAACCCAAAACCTCAAATTATGCGTAACCCTAACCCAAACCCTAACCCTAACACTAACACTAATCCTAAACCAAACCCTTACTCTAACCTAAAACCAACCCTAACCCTAACCCTAATCATAACCCTAAACCTAAACTGTAAAACTAACACTACCACAAACCCTAATCCTAATACAAACCCTAGACCTAACCTTATCTCTAAACCTAACCCTAAACACTAAACCTAACCCTAAACCTAGCCCTAAACCTAAACCTAACCCTATCCCTAACCCTATCCCTAACCCTAACCCTAACCCTAACCCTAACCCTAAGCTTAACCCAAACCCTAACCCTAACCCTAACCCTAACCCTAACCCTAATCCTAACCCTAACCCTAGCCCTAACCCTAAATCTAATCCTAACAGTAACCCTAAACCACAACCTCAAATTATGCCTAACCCTAACCATAACCCAAAACCTAACCCTAAACCTAACCATAACCCTAACACTAACCGTAAACCTAACCCTAACACTAACCCTAACCCTAACACCAACATAACCCTAACCCTAACCCTAACCCAAACCTTAACCCTAAACCTAACCTAACCCTAACACTAACCCTAACCTTAACCCTAGCCCTAACAAAAAACCTAACAAAAATCCTAACCCTAACCCTAACACTAACACAAACCCTAACCCTATACCTAACCCTAACCCTAACCATAACCCTAACCCTAACCATAACACTAACACTAACACAAAGCCTAATCCTAACCCTAACCCCAGCCCTAAATCTAACCCTAAAACTAACCTAATCCTACCTATAACCCTAACCCTAAACCTAATCTTATCCCTACACCTAAACCTAACCCTAAACTTATCCCTAAACGTAACCCTAACACTTACCCAAACCCTAACCCTAACCCAAACCCTAACCCCTAACCCTAACCCTAACATTAACCGTAACCTAACCATAAACCTAAACCTAACCCTAACCCTAAACCTAACCCTAAACACTATACCTAACCCTAACCGTAATTTAAACCTAAACCTAAACCAAAACCTAAACTTAAACCTAACCCTAACCCTATACCTAACCCTAACCATAACCTAAACCTAAACCTAAATTTAACCCTAACCCTATCCCTAACCCGAACCCTAACCCTAACCTTAAACCTAAACCTAAGCAAAACCCTAAACCTAACACTAACCCTAAACCTAACCCCAAAACTAACCGAAGCTAAACCTAACCCTAACGCTAACCTTAACCCTAACCCTAACACTAAACCTAACCATAACCGTAACCATAACGCTAACCCTAACCCTAACTGTAACCCTAACCCTAACCGTAACCCTAACCTAACCCTAAATCTATCCCTAAACCTAACACTAACCCTAACCCTTAACCTAACCCCTGACCCGAACCCGAACCCTAGGCCTAAACCTAACCCAAACCCTAACGCTTACCCTAACACAACCCTAACCCTT
>NW_024881293.1:0-12500 GCF_018691265.1 Tyto alba | reverse complement strand
AACCCTAACCCCAACCCTAAACTTAAAACTAACCCTAATCCTAACCCTAATGGCTAACCCTAACCTTAAACCTAACCCTAAACCTAACCGTAACCCTAACCCTAAACTAAACATAAACCTAACCCTAAACTTAACCCTAAACTTAACCCTAACCCAAACCCTAACCCTAGCCCTAACCCTAACACTGACACTAAACCTAAACCTAAACCTAATCCTAACCCTAACACTAACCCTAACCCTAACCCTACACCTAATCCTTACCCTAACCCTAACCATAAACATATACCTAACTCATAATCGTAACCGTAACCCTAACCTAACCCGACCCCTAAACCTAACCCTAACAGTAAACCTAACCAAAAAACTTAAAATTAACCCTAACCCTAACCCTAACCCTAGCCCTAACACTAACCCTAACCTAACCCTACCCCTAAACCTCACCCTAACAGTAACCCTCACCCAAAACTTAAAATTAACCCTAACCCTTACCCTAAACCTAACCCTAACCCTAATCTATCCCTAACCCTAAACCTAACCCTAACCCTATCCCTAACCCAAACTCTAACACTAACCTTAACCCAAACCCTAACCCTAACCGTAACCCTAACCCTAATGACTAACCCTAACCCTAACCCTAACCGTAACCCTAACCCTAACCCCTAACCCTAACCCTAACCCTAACCCTAACCCTAACCCTAAACCTAACCCAAACCCAAACATAACCCTAACCCTAACCCTAACCCTAATCTAACCCTAACCCTAAACCTAAACCTAAGAGTAACCCTAACCCAAAACCTATAATTAAGCCTAACACGTAACCTTAACCCTAATACTAAAACTAACCCTAACCCTAACACTAATCCTAACCCTAACCCTAACCTAACCCTAAACCTAACCCTAAAACTAAACCTATCCATAGCCCTACTCCTATCCCTAAACATAAACCTAACCCTAACCCTATTTCTAAGCCTAACTTATCCCTAACACTAACCCTAAACCTAACTGTAATACTAACCCTAACCCTTACCCAAACCTAACCGTAACCCTAACCCTGACACTAACCCTAAACCTAACCCTAACCCTAACCCTATCCCTAACCCAAAACCTAAAACTAACCCTAACCCTAACCCTAACCCTAACCCTAACCTAAACCTAAACATAACCCTAATCCTAATGTTAACCCCAACCCTAAACCTAACCCTTACCCTAACACAACACTAACGCTAACACTAACACTAACCCTATCCGTAACCGAAACCCTAAACCTAACCCTAAACCTAACCCTAACCCTAACCCTAACCTAAGCCGAAACCGAACCTTAAACCTAAACCTAACCCTAACCCTAACCCTAAACCTAACCCTAACCCTAACACTAACCCTAAACCTAACCCTAACCCTAACAGTAACCCTAACCTAACCCTAACCCTAACCCTAATCCTAACCCTAACCCTATCCCTAACCCAAACTCTAACACTAACCTTAACCCAAACCCTAAACATAACCCTTACCCTAACACAACAATAACCCTAACCCTAACCCTAAAACTAACCCTATCACTAACCCAAACCCTAAACCTAACCCTAACCCTAATCTAAACCTAAACCTAACCCTCAACCTAAAGCTAACCCTAACCCTAACCCTAACCGCTCACCCTAACCCTAAACCTAACCCTAAACCTAACACTAACCCTAACCCTAACCTAAAGCTAAACCTAACCTTAAACCTAACCCTAACCCTAACCCTAACCCTAACCCTAACCCTAACATAAACATAAACCTAACCTTAAACCTAACCCTAACCCTAACCCTAACCCTAACCCTAACGCTAACCTAAACCTAAACCTATCCTTAAACCTAACCCTAATGTAAGAAACTATGAACTAGGTTGTTGTTTATTGAAATTTATGTTAAGCTCAATGTAAAGGTTAGGCAGTAAAAGACAAGAAACCGCTTATGCAAACAGCTGCCAGACACCGCTTGTGTGAGATAAGATAACCGCAATTGCTTACACAAACCAGATACCGCTTGTGCAAGCAGAAGAGGTACTGCTCAAAGATAACCACGGATGTAAAAATGTATAAAAAGGGACTGTTTGAACTGATCAGTGCGGCAGTTGGCGGAGCGCAGACTCCCCTGCCGTCCAGCGCTGTCTTTGCTCATATTCTACTTGCTATAATTAATAAAATTATAATTGGATTATGATCCATTGTGGTCTCAATTTATAACAATTTCTGGTGCCGTGACTCGGATAAGGAACGGTGGGCTTCTGTCCTCCGGGGAGGCGCCCCGCAGCAATCCGCGGCCCCGCGACTGATAGCCCACCCCATCCTTACCGACGAACCTAAATTCTAGAATAATGAGCAAAGGAGAAACCGGTAAAATCCCATAAAATTCTGTGCACGGGAGTCTGGACGAAGATGCAGGACGCGTAAGTATATTGCGAATTTGTTCGCGGGTTTACCGTTCGGGCGGGATTGGGTTTCCTGGATTATAGCGAATGAGAGGTTCGATATACTGAACCAAGCGAGTGCGGACCCTTAAGTACTGCGTTTTCCATCTCCCGCGAGGGACTGGGCCAGGAACAAGGGGAGCAAGTGAGTGTGTGTTTGTGGATAATCCAGAAGATGGGGGCGAAGGGCAGCAAGCCTTCGACTCCCATGGGAAGGGTACCCACTGTACCTAAGAATACCCCTCTGGCATATATCTTAGACAATTGGAGATATTTCCCTGGAACACTAGGGAAAGATAAGCAGAAAATGATAGAATATTGTACTAAGATATGGGGAGGGAAGAAGATTTCTAAAAATGTCTTTTGGCCAGTCTATGGGTCAGAAGAAGATTGGATAAAGGCAACAATTAAATCTGTGGGTTAATAAAAAAAAAAAAAACAAAAAACCTTAACCCGGAAGAAAGTCAGTATGCGGAAGTGTGGCTAAAAAGACCGGGAGCTAGACTTTACCCGCTGAATGAAATAAAAACTAAACAAAAGAAAAAGAAGGAAGAGTTAGACGAAACCCTTCTAACCCCCCCTCTTTACATTTCCCCTCCTGCTCCCACAGCCCCTCCAGAGGTCCCCAGAGCGCCCACTCCCCCACCGGAGTCGGAACAAGAGTCTCCCCCTCCTCCTAGACGTGTAACTAGAAGCCAAAAAGGGGCAGCTCAGATGTACCCCCTAAGGGAAATACCCATGGGGGGACCTCAACCCATGATCGGATATATTTCCGTACCCGTAAACTCGGCTGACCTATGAGATTTTAAAAGAACCGAGATGGGAAACTTAATTGAGGACCCACTCGGAGTGGCAGAAAGTCTATGTAAGGCGAGAGGAAGAGAGCAGCAAGCGACAAGTAAAAATGATGGTAGCAGCGGTCAGAGAGGATCGTAAAGGACGAACTGGTGAACACAGATCTGCTGGAACGAAACAAGGGAACGTAGTAGTAAAGAAGGAACAGAGATGTTGTTTTTACTGTGGAAAGAAGGGACATATAAAGAAGAATTGCAGAGAAAGGATCAGGGATGAGGAAATATTGAAAACGGAATAGGAGAGTCAGGGGCTCTATATCTTAGGGGACCAGAGTCATCATGATCCCTTGATAAAATTAAAAATAGGTCCCCATAAACAAGAGTTCACCTTTTTAGTAGACACTGGGGCTGAAAAATTGACTATTAAACAAATACCTGAGGGATGTAAAATTTCCCCGGAAAAAGTACAAGTAATTGGGGCAAAAGGAGAACCATTTAAAGTAAACAAAATCAAAAACGTGGTATTTGAAACTGAAAATAAATTTGGAATGGGTGAACTCTTGCTCGTCCCTGAAGCAGAATTTAATCTGCTAGGACGAGATTTAATTGTTGAATTACAATTAGAAATTAAAGTGAAAAATCAAGAGCTAACAGTGTCTACTTATCCTTTGACTGTGGATGAGCAAAAACAAAATAACCCCGATGTCTGGTACTCTCCGGACACAATTAGTAGACTGGAAATCCCACCGATTAAAATCCAAATTTCTGAACCCCACATACCTGTGAGGGTAAAGCAATATCCCATTTCCCTAGACGGACGGAGAGGATTAAAACCAGAAATTGATCGATTATTAGCACAAGGAATCTTAGAGCCTTGTATGTCACCCTTTAACACCCCCATTCTGCCTGTAAAGAAACCAAATGGGAAATATCGGCTCGTACATGATTTAAGGGAAATCGTTTAAGGGAGCACGGGGCGGCTAGGGTTAATCCCTTGCGGGGAAGTCCCAGCGGCAGGAATTCAAGGGGGGATGGGATTTGTGGATGTGCCGCTCACTAATGTAGAAGTGAGGGCGTATAAGAATGAATTTAGGAGGTTATTAGAGGACCCTGTGGGGCTGTCAGAGAAGACTGATCAATTTTTGGGACCCAGTATATATATACATGGGAGGAGATGCAGTCGATTACAGGAATTTTTTTTCTCACATGAAGAAAGACAGATGATCAGAACGGTTGGAATTTGGATATGGGAGAGAGAAAATCAGCAGGGGATACCCGGGGAAAGGAAACTCCCTGTAACCCCTCTGCAGTGGAATCAGAATGAACAAGAGTGGAGGAGAGATATGAGTGACTCTAGGTCATTATAATAAGAGTCTGGAGGAACTCCTGAGAGAAGCACAGAAAGTAGATATTAGGAAGGATGAAGAAGAGGCTAAAACTAAAGCTAAAACTATGATAACTGCACAAGAAGCTGTTAGAAACAAACACAAGTAATCTCAGACGGGAAATCACAAATTTGAAACAGGCAAGGGAATGAAAGGGAAGGTGGAACCAAGAGGCACCACTGGCTAGGGAAATCACAAGGGAATGTTTTCATTGTGGGAAGGGGGGGCATTATAAACAAGAATGCCCCCAGAGAATACGGGACCTGTTGGTGTTTGAAGTAACCCAACAGGATGAGGGTGGTAATCACTAGGGGTGTCAGGGACTCTACCTCCTGGGGGATATACCAACAGAAGAGCCCTTGATAAATTTGAAATTAAGACCCCAGGAGGAAGATTATGTAAAAGATACAACTTGGGCTGTAGGGGCTAAAGGTGAAGGGGTTTTCGGTCCCAGTTATAAAGAATGTGTTAATACAAGGGGAAGATCAATATGCTGTTAATGATTTGTTGTTAATGCCAGGGGTAGGATGTAATTTGCTAGGTAGAGATTTACAAGTGCAATTAGGAATAGGTGTGGTGCTGGGTGAAGGAAAACTAGTGGTTAAATTACTAGAATTATGGGAGGAGAATCGGGGAGGATATTTAGGAACCAGAGCGTAACTGTTTGGATTTTATAAATTATCAAACGAAAATAAGAGAAGATCTGTTAAATAAACCTTTGCCCTATAGAGAAAAACTATTTATTGATGGGTCCTCTCGATGCCTAGAAGGAAAAATATTGGGTTATGTAATTATCGAGAGGCAGAAGATGGAAGTGTTTGAAAAGGGGAAATTACCTGCTGGGTGGTCAGCACAAGTCTGTGAACTCTATGCCCTAAAACAGACATTGGTATATTTGAGAGATAAGGAAGGGACAGTGTACACAGACTCAAAGTATGCATTTGGAGTGGTCCACACATTTGGAAAAATATGGGAAGAAAGAGGGCTTATAAATACAAAAGGGAAGGAGCTAGTACACGAGCGGCTGATCAGAGAAGTTTTAGAAGCCCTGAAGCTCCCCACAGAAATTGCAATTGTGCATGTGAAAGGACATCAGAGGGGAGCATCAATGGAAATAAGGGGGAATAATTTAGCAGATTAAGTAGCCAGAGAAGCAGCTACAGAATCATCATTGGTAGTTTTATTGGTAATAATACCAGGGGATTATGAGAATTTAGCCCCAAATTTCACAGAACAAGAAAAGGATATACTTAAAAATAAGGGGGGAAAAGATTCAGAAGGAAAATGGACTTTAGCAGATGGAAGGCAGATGTTAAACAAAACAAGATCATGAGAAATTCTGTCATTAATACATTAGAAAATACATTGGGGAACACAATCACTTTGTGATCATTTTCTTAGACAATATGGGTGTATAGGAATATATACGGTAGCTAAACAACTAGTTGATCGATGTTTAATTTGTTAAAAAGTGAACAAAAAGGTAACGAAAAAAAAAAAAAAAACGGTGGCTGGGGAACAGGAGCTAGCCATACAAAGCCTCCAGGTAGACTTAACAGAGCTACCTCAAATACAAGGGTGAAAGTATTTGTTGGTATTAGTGGCTCACTTAACTCATTGGGTGGAAGCAATCCCCCACACCAAGGGCAATGGCAAGCATGGTATACAAGGTGTTACTGGAAAACATTATCCCCAGATATGGATTAATAGAAAGAATAGACCTGGGCGGAGGAACACATTTAATTTTAAAAATTATACAACAGCTATCTGAAGCCTTAGGGATCGAATGGGCATGGCACACCCCATGGCATCCTCGGAGTTCTGGAAGAGGAGAAAGAATGAATCAAACTTCAAAACAAACCTTGACTAAGTTAATGATTGAGACTCAGATGTCTTGGATTAAATGCCTGCCGTTGGCCTTATTAAGGATCAATACTCAGCCACGAACAGACCTGGGAATTTCTCCCTATGAAATGATGTTTGGATTACCATGTATGAGTAATGACAGGGATATTGTCATCCCTGAAGTAGGAGATCAGTATGTAAGAAAGTATGTAATAAGAATTGGTAACACTTTAATGAAACTAAGAAAGAAAGGACTTCTGCCTCAAATACCACCATTGGCTTTTAATATCCACAATGTAAAACCAGGTGATTGGGTATTGATAAAAGTGTGGAAAGATTAATCATTAACTCCTGAGTGGGAAGGTCCATTTCAGGTGCTGCTGACCACCGAGACAACGATCCGAACAAAAGAAAAGGGGTGGACTCTTGCCTCCTGAGGAAAAGGACCGGTGGAAAAGCCTCAGGAGTGGACTGTGGTACCATCAACTGACCAACTACAAGTCACCCTCAAAGGACTAAGTAAATTAATCAGGAGGGGATTGAATGACTCTTAACCAGTGGTTTGACTGGGTTTTTGACTGGGTTCAGAGGTAACACTGTGAAAATTTACTTATTCATTTACTTACTTGCTGTATAAGGAAACAAAAACAAAAAACAAAAACAAAACAAAAACAAAAAAAAAAAAAAAAAAAAAAAAACAAACAAAAAAAACAGAAAAAAACCTGTCAGGGAAAAGCTGGCGTTTACCGAGCATTAACTGACAGACATGTGAGATTATGAGCATTTTGGAGTCAATTAGGCATTGCTAGAAAATCAACCTAATAGGGTAATACCTTGTCTCGAGTGTATGTATGGATGTCATGAAGCGTGGGCTTTGTGTGAATGTGAAATGTGTTACCGGATGTGGTATTTCTTGCAGATGGAGAAAATTGTCTTATAACTGTATAGGGAAGGGGCATGAACTGTAACCTTGATTTACGGGGAAAAAGAGGTTAGTCCCCAGAATTTGTGATGTCCCTGAGAGTTGATGGGAGGACACTATCAGGAAGTGCCAAAAATTTTGCTTTGCTTAGAAACAAAGGAAGTGGCTACAAAGGAGCTGCACTTGAATTGACTAACTCTTAACACATGGATTCATTAAATAGTAGAGGGCAAGACCGGATTAACCTCTGTGCTCGCCACTAGGAAGACTTGTATCTCAGCTGTGGGCTGCAACCCCATAGGCATGAGAGGTGGGAGTATATGTTATACCGGACCTCTGCTAATCATCCTGGTATGGTTTGCTTTAATAGTGGCAAATTTGTGCAGCAAGTGTTTTACTGTTATGTCCAACATCAGAGTGGCTTTGCTTTCCCAAAGACAGAAGGGTAGATGGAGATATTTTTAGTGGGAAGAAGAGAATCCAAGTAAAAGATGTGACAGAAGTAAAACAGCCAGTACCAAAACCACCGAAAAGACCTATAACAGAATTTTCGACATGGTTAACCAAAGGAGATGGTGGTTTACATAAGCAGATACAACTACATGGGCACTTGAAAGAGGAACATTTACAAGGGCAAAAGATATGTAGTAAAAAGACAAACAAAGTGAGGGCTACCAACATCAAGGCTGCACAATAAATTGCTGCCCATGCCTAAGCATGCTCCATTGTTTTCGCAGTATCGGAGGTACAAGAGTGAGAGCGCGAGTGGTGAACCTGCCTGGTCCGTAGGGATCAGGAGTCAGGGTCCACATACGCAGCAGGAAAATGGATTTCCACGCCCCCAGTCCAAAGCGCATGTGTTGTTGGAGGGTCTCGAAAGTTCGGCTATACCCGGATGGCAAAAACAACTGCCAGGCCCGCCCAGATCTAGGCAGCACAGGCATTCTGGGTGGAAGAGAAACTTCCGCTCATTGCGCACTTGGACCTTCCTCGGTCAAGCCGCTAGCCTGAGGCTGGACTATCCCACTAATCTTACTGATCCCACTGGATTGCAATCTTGGGAAGATGGGAGTAGGGGACGATCCCGTGTGCGCTGCCCTGCTGTTAGGATTTTTCATTATATTGGTGGTGACTGTCGTTGCCATCGCGGTATGCGAGGGAATGTCTCGTGGCTGGTGTCGGAGATCACCTCCTCCCCCCAATCCTCCAAGATCACGAAGACAACTAAGACGCCCTCGAAACCTTGATGAGGTGATGGAAACAGACTTATAGTTCAAAGAAGAAAATGTTATTGATCAGAGGAGTTACCGCGCGGCGCGTGACTGTTGTTCTTGGACTCTTTCTATCTTTCTATCGCTATCGCCCCGTGAGTAAGGGTAACAAGACATCGAAGGACAACATCCAAAGGACAGTGCTGATATCTTTGGTTCTTACTTTTTCTCTTCCTGATTGTGTCGCGTGGGATTTTGCTGGATTGTTATACAGTTAATTATTTCAGGTCCTTGTTTGCTAATAAATTGTTGATTATTGTTTACAGAGTGTCTGATAGTACGGTTGACTGTGCAGTTCGGCACACAGCTCGAATTTGCTTAACGTCAACAGGTGAAACAGTAGTAGCAAATTGCATGTTGGTCACAACATGTTGGATTAACTGAACAAAGCAAGGAATAAATAACACACGGCAAAAACATTAAGGCGACAACTGCACATAGCAGATAGAATAAGAGCTGTTTTACCTATGGTGCTCTGAAAACACCCTCAATGTTAGACTCAGAATGGTGGGATGATCTATTAGGAGCTTACTGGTGGAAAAGATTGTTGTGAATGCGTTATGCCACGTGAAAACTATGATTGTAATTGTAAGGTATTATCTTGAGAGTGTTATGATAAATGTTGGAATTGTGGAAAAAGGTTTGCTTGCAGTGACGAAAATGAAAGTAGCATCTAATAAACAATAATAGGATAAAAGAAAAAGGGGGGATTGTAAGAAACTATGAACTAGGGTATTGTTTATTGAAATTTATGTTAAGCTCAATGTAACGGTTAGGCAGTAAAAGACAAGAAACCGCTTATGCAAACAGCTGCCAGACACCGCTTGTGTGAGATAAGATAATCGCAATTGCTTACACAAACCAGATACCGCTTGTGCAAGCAGAAGAGGTACTGCTCAAAGATAACCATGGATGTAAAAATGTATAAAAAGGGACTGTTTGAACTGATCAGTGCGGCAGTTGGCGGAGCGCAGACTCCCTGCCGTCCAGCGCTGTCTTTGCTCATATACTACTTGCTATAATTAATAAAATTATAATTGGATTATGATCCATTGTGGTCTCAATTTATAACATTAACCTAACACTAAACCTAACCCTACACCTATCCCTAAACCAAACTCTAACCCTAACACTAAACCTAATCCTAACCCCTAACCCTAAACCTAACCCTAACCCCAAACATAACCCAAACCTAACCCTAAACCTAAGCCTAACCCTAACCCTAACCGTAACCTAAACCTATCTCTAAACCTAACCATAACATTAACCTTAACCCAAAACTTAAAATTAACCCTAACCCTAACCCTAACACTAATCCTAAACCTAACCATAACCCTAACCGTAAACCTAACCCTAAATCTAACATTAACCCTAACCTAAGCCTAACGCTAAACCTAACACTAACCCTATCACTAACCCAAAGTCTAACCCTAACCCCTAACCCTAAACCTAACCCTAACTCTAACCCTAACCCTAAACCTAACCCTAAAACTAACAGTAACCCTAACCTAACCAGAACCCTAAACCTAACCCTAATCCTATCCCTAACCCAAACCCTAAACCTAACCCTAACCCTTACCCTAACCCTAACCCTAACCTAAACGTAAACCTAACAGTAAACCTAACCCTAACCCTAACCCCAACCCCAACCCCTAACGCTAACCTTAACCTAACCAGAACCCTAGCCCAAACCCTAACCCTAACCTTAACCCTAAACTTAACTTTAACCGTAACCCTAACCCTAAGCCAAAACCTAACCCCAGCCCTAATCCTAACCCTAACACTAACCTATCTCTACCACTAACCCTAACCCTAACCCTAACCTAAACCTAACCCTAACCTTAAACCAAATCCTAATCCTAGCCCTAACCCTAACCCTAACCTAACCCTAACCCTAACCCTAACCCTAACCCTAACCCATAATCCTAAACCTAACCCTAACCCTAACCTAAACCTAACCCCAACCCTAACCCTAACCCTAACCCTAACCCATAATCCTAAACCTAACCCTAACCCTAACCCTAGCCATAAAGCTAACCCTAACCTAAACCTATCTATAAACCTAATCCTAACATTAACCTTAACCCAAAACTTAAAATAAACCCTAACCCTAACCTAAACCTAACCCTAACCTTAAACCTAATCCTAACCCTAAACCTAACTCTAACCCTAACCCTAACCCTAAACCTAACTCCTAACCCTAACAGTAACTCTAACCTAACCCTAACCCTAAACCTAACCTAACCCTAACCCTAACCCTAACGTTAACCCTAACCCAACCCTAACCCTAAACCTAACCCTAACCCTAAACCTAACCCTAACCATAACAGTAACCTTAACCTAACCCTAACCCTAAACCTAAACTTAACCCAAACCCTAACCCTAGCACTAACACTAACCTAACCCTAACCCTAACCCTAACGTTAACCCTACCCCTAAACCTAACCCTAACCCTAACCCAAACTCAAACCTAACCCTAACCCTAATCCTAACCCTAACCATAAACCTAATCTAACCCTAAACCTAAACCTAAACCTAACAGTAACCCTAACCCAAAACCTATAATTAAGCCTAACCCTAACCCTAATCCTAATACTAAAACAAACCCTAACCCTAATACTAATCCTAACCCTAACCCTAACCTAACCCTAAACCTAACCCTAAAACTAAACCTATCCCTAGCCCTACTCCTAACCCTAAACATAAACCTAACCCTAATCCTATTTCTAAGCCTAACTTATCCCTAACACTAACCCTAAACCTAACCGTAATAATAACCCTAACCCTTACCCAACCGTAACCGTAACCCTAACCATGACACTAAACCTAAACCTAACCCTAACCCTAACCCTATCCCTAACCCAAAACCTAAAACTAAACCTAACCCTAACCCTAACCCTAACCTAAACCTAAACATAACCCTAATCCTAACGTTAAACCCAACCCTAAACCTAACCCTTACCCTAACACAACACTAACCCTAACACTAACCCTAACCCTATCCGTAACCGAAACCCTAAACCTAACTGCGCTGGCTTGCCTTAGGGGTTATAAAAGGTGTGTAAAAAAGGGCAATAAAATAAATAAATAATAAAAATCATCATCATCATTGATCTGCAACCCATATTGTCATCTGTCCGTCTATACCATGACATGCAGGGGGCCCAGACAGGGTGCAGGGGATGTCTTGTTGTTGTTCAAGGGGTTCAGAGAGGGTTGAGGTACTTCTGGTTGGGGTGCAGGGCGTCTGTTTAAGATCTGAGGGTCCCATACACGTTTCAGGGGTTCTGGTTGGGGTTCAGGTTGTCCAGGCAAGGTGCAAGCAGTTCTGGTTGGGATGCAGTGTCTTCAGAGAGGGTTCAAGGGGTCCAGGCAATGTGCAGGGGGTTCTGGTTGGGGTGCAGGAGTTCCATTTGGGCTTCAGGATGTCCAGGTGAGATGCAGGGTGTCTGTGATGCAGGGAACCCAGACATCGTTCGGGTGTTCTTGCTGGGGTGCAGCGCCTTCAGATGGGGTTCAGAGTGTTCTTTTTTGTGCAGGGGGTCTGTTTGGGAAGCAGCGGGTCCAGACACGGTTCAGGGGTTCTGGTTGTAGTTCAGTGGGTTCAGACAGGGTTCAGGGAGTCCAGGGAAGGTGCAGCGGGTTCTGGTTGGGCTGCAGGCGGTGTTTGGTGTGCTGGGGGCCCAGACAGGGTGCAGGGGTTCTCGTAGATGTTCAGGATGTTCTGACACCGTGCAGGGGTTCTGTTTGGGAATCAGGGGACACAGACATGTTGCAGGGGTTCTTGTTTGGGTGCCGGGGCTTCAGACAGTGTTCAGGGGGTTCTGGTTGGGGT
>NW_024881292.1:0-205423 GCF_018691265.1 Tyto alba | reverse complement strand
ATGATAAATGTTGGAATTGTGGAAAAAGGTTTGCTTGCAGTGCTGAAAATGAAAGTAGCATCTAATAAACAATAATAGGATAAAAGAAAAAGGGGGGATTGTAAGAAACTATGAACTAAGGGTATTGTTTATTGAAATTTATGTTAAGCTCAATGTAAAGGTTAGGCAGCAAAAGACAGGAAACCGCTTATGCAAACAGCTGCCAGACACCGCTTGTGTGAGATAAGATAACCGCAATTGCTTACACAAACCAGATACCGCTTGTGCAAGCAGAAGAGGTACTGCTCAAAGATAACCACGGATGTAAAGATGTATAAAAAGGGACTGTTTGAACTGATCAGTGCGGCAGTTGGTGGAGCGCAGACTCCCCTGCCGTCCAGCGCTGTCTTTGCTCATATTCTACTTGCTATAATTAATAAAATTATAATTGGATTATGATCCATTGTGGTCTCAATTTATAACACAGACAAAACCACAGTTGTTATAATTTAGATGATTTAAAAAAAAAAAAAAAAAAAAAAAAAAGCACTGCACTGGTCCACTTAGAAACATAATGTATAGAAAATAGGAATTCTCTTTGTGGAGCAACAATCATGGAAATCCCGTGAGGAAGGGGCAGCAGCAAGTTCACTTCTGAAGTATGTTTCTCTGCTGAGAAATATCTTAAGAAAAGCTCTGGACTGTCCTGATATTCTAAGACCTAAAAGGAAAATTAAATTCATGTTCCTGTCATCTTTGATGGTGAAGGACATAATTTCTTGCCCTCTGTCATAGAGAAGGCTTTTCTTATGCAAACCCTCTCTAAAAGCTATCAAAGAGATAATGTATTCCCCTCATTGACCACACCGTCTGCTGTCCTGAACTGTCAATTAACTCAGTATCTCAGGTTAGGAAGCATACGGTGACCACGGTGGCTCAGAGATGGTTCCTAGTGCTTGGACAGCCATGCACACACTCTACTTCCTCTTGCTACAGTAGGAAAGGAACACCTCCACTTCCGAGTCCTCTGCTCTCTGACTTTTCTAGCCTAATGAGATAAAAGAAAGTATTATCCAAGTCAATATACAGTACACTCACTGTTTATTCCATCACTGCTCCATTCAGTGGTGAAGAACCATCAGTACTGCAATTTTCCTTTTCATACCCATTTAGCTGGTTTGTCCAAAGAAAAAAAATATTAAAATGGAACCATCAACAAAGAATAACAGAAAAGGTAAAGGCCTCAGTGTTTTCCCTCCTAAGGTTTCCAGATTAGTGTCCAGTGAAAGGGCACTACAGCATCTACAACTTCCAACAAAATAGCAGCTAGCAGAACTACATCCTAGTCATCCCATGCAATAAATACTCAGAATGAATTACACACTGCATTAACAAGGAGGCTCGTAAAAAACATTAACTAGTACTTCACAAAAGGAAAGGTTTATTGCAGCTGAGGAAAAAACTGAACTAGCAGGTTTTTCAGGGTTGAAAATCATTACCTTCTGCAGCCAGAACTAACAGCCTTCCTGAAGTCACATACAAGTCACATACAAGAGTTTGGGACAAAAAAAGCAGGACTAGAGTTTTAGTTCCCATTTGGTAACAGGTTGTTTATTCAAAGTTCAATTCATAGTTCAAGTAGAACCCAAGCATTTATTCCATTAAAATCAAGTTTCAGCTCACATCTAATACCATGCAACTGTGAGCTGTCACCAGAAATGGCATTCCTGCTCCTCTGCTCTTTAATTACATAATATTGCTACTTCCCTTCAAACAGACTTACAATCCTGCAGCTGCAGAGGGAGGGGGTTCAGTGAGCTGACCCAAGAGCAAACTAAACCCTCTAAAACAAAACAGTGAGTCAGTTGAATTAGCTTATCCAGTGGAAAACTATGTGGCTATACAACTGCTCAATCTGACACAAGGGATAGGAATCAAGTTCATGAGGAAAGGAGGAACTTCCATTTCAGCAGACATGTACCACTATAGCATAGGCAAAATGTGAGGTTTCACATTTTGTTTTCCTGGGATCCAGTATAGCAAGACTTGATTCCTGGTCAGGCCATCTGCAAGCAACAAGAACCACAAACATTAAAAACGCTTTGTTGGCATTTTAAAAAATTTAAAACTCCCAGGAACAGACTCTGCCAGCAGGGTGACCTTGAATAAATCACTATTTTATAACATATATATTCTTTTGACCACCAGTGAGAAAATAGAGACTTGTATCACCTTTACTAAGGAATATTCCTTTATGCCCAGCCTCTTGGATATCTCTTAACATTCAGCAACTTGAAGAATACGCTTACAAAAATTTGGAGGTGCTTCTACCCAAACAAGAGGAGACTATAATCAAGCAACATTAGGACAGCCTGACTAAGGCACCTGATGGTAATCTAGAATACAGTCCTTTCCCTCAGCCACGGGAGTATCTGTCTACATTAAGTTTCAGGTATTAAACTAGACTAACTACCCTGAAGCAAATCAGCCACCGAAAGCAATCTTTAATGATTTTGTACACACATCTAAATATTCAATGCTTTTGTTGGTCATCTTTGTTTTTCACTTTCATAGGAATAATACACTTAAACGTCTACCCTTTCCCTATCAGAAGCCCCACCTTGAGAAGGCTTGCTCCCTCTGCCAGCTCATTAAAACTCATAGAAGTCCCTCCAAGGGGGAAAGGAGGAAATCCAGATAGACTTGTCCGGGAAGACAGGGCTGGGTGACTTGGAAGTTCTTCAAATGGCTCCCTCCACAAAAAAAAAAAAAAAAAAAAAAATCACAAGGGAAAGCATCTGCAGACTTCAGTGATTGGCACAGCTTTCCAGACTACCCGATATAAACTCAGGGGTCAGCTAGAAGCACAGGTAAGCTCAAGGACATGCACACACACACATATATAGATATAGATATAGGTGAGGAAACAGCTGCGGAGTACCTAACAAGCTACAGATGTTCTCTTCAAAGAATACATGGAAGGACATACAATCTCAGGTCACACTCTAGTTAAGCTATCAATACTACAAGGAAAAAAAAAAAGATATTTCAGTTGCCAGAGCATCTCAGATAAGACTTAAGTGCAGCACTAAAGCTGCATAGGACTTACAGCCTTCCTGCATTAACAGTGACTGACTTGTATCAAAAGCACTATTCCCCACACCTCTGGTGACAATGTCAGCAGAACACTTTCAAAACAGTTTTTAAGCTTAGGCTATGTCAGTATATACAACATGAGCTACAAGAATACATCAAGGACACTTGTGGTTTGTCAGTAGTACCAACGGTAAAACACAACAGTTAAAAAAACAAAACCACCAACTTTCAGTGGATCAACCCCCACCAATCATTACCCTTACAATCAACAGCTAGTTGTACCCACAAGATGAGTAATTCATGAAACAGCAAACAAAGGGGAAAAAAAAAAAGCTGTTAAATAACAACAACAACAAAAAAACTTATTAGGAAAACTAATCCAGATTAAACTAGTATCGGAACAAAAAAGATGTTGCATTGTAACAGGAGCAGGGAAAATAACATGTACTGAGAACTGTTGGCTTTGGCTATTGAACTATTTCAGCTATTCGCTCTGATGTAATGGCCCATATCTAAACAGCCCCTAAAATTAACTGCTCTTTACACAGAAGAACAAACCAAATAAGAAGATTCAGGCTGAAACCCAGGTACTCAAATGACAGAAAGAAGCAGCTAACACAAGCCGGGAGCACGCAGCCAGGGCAAGGCACAGAAGGGTGAATTTGCTTTGAGCACAGTCCTTGTAAAGAAGGTGGCACACAGGAAGCAGCACTCGGCGCCGGACATCTCGCCGCCAGATCACCAACAGCTCCGCGCTTGTGCTCTCCCTGCCCCCTCCAGCTCCCTCCCGCATTGCCAAACCCCACTCTCCTGGAACAGCTTCCAAAGAAATTGTCTGAATAGAAACAGATACAAGCAACAGGACTAAAAATAGCTAAGCCAGAGCAGAGACATTTGTTACTTTGTGACACTGGCGGAAACACACTCAACTGCATTGAAAAAAAAAAAAAGGGCACCTAGTTAATTCACACTGTAATTGGCAACAAGGAACAAAGTAGAAAGTGCCACCATACAAAAAAAGTTTTGGAGAGAAGGATTAATTCAGACTTCTGACATTCATCAGATCACATTACAACACTCGCAACAAAAAGCAACGGCTAAGTTACAAGCCACAAATGATATAAAAGAAAATGCACTAAGTAATCAGTAAGCCTGTATCTAAAAAATGTGCTAAAACCTTATGGTATCACATATTTCATTCTAGCTTCAGAGTTTTGGTAGCAACACTAAATAGCTCAGGTATCATTTCTGCACCCATCCAGAGCCCTACTCTTTGAACCTGAGGGGAGAAGACCTGTAGAGATCACTGCTTGTGATACGCTCACATATTCAGAAAACCAAAGAAAACCACGAGTCTTGCTGAAAAACAAACAAACAAACAAGACAAACAAACAAACAAACAAAAAAAAAAAAACTAAAGCAAGATATTCTACAACATCTTTCTATAATTTTCCCTCAGGTGATGATACTTCCAAATGTTCATCTTAGGCAAGAGAACCCACCAAAATAAAAAAGTATTTTTTTCACAGCGACATAACATCTGAATGCAAAGTTCCAGAAGGAGGAAAAGAAACAATAGTTTCTAAGGCAGTATTAGAAGCTTCCTTCCTTCATAATCTTATGCTTCTACTGTGCATAAAATTTTGATGAAAACTCACAGCCATTTGGTTCAGTTTAGCTTTCCAAAGCAAAGCACTTCAGGAAGCCGAGTCCTTCTTTTCAAATTTATCATCAGGTGCTCAGAGACAAGCAGCCACTGAAACAGCACCAAGAACTGAAAGCCGTAAGAGATCACTTTTACTTCTCCACCTCTGTGCTGCTCCTTCTATGGTCAGGACTGTTGTGAGCATTCTGTCTATCTTTAAATAAGGTGGGTTTGATTAGTTCCCTTTGATGCTAATCCTTATCTGGACCTGCTTCAGTCAGAAAACCTTTTTTTACCCCAAGTTTTCCACTTGATTTTGAGCATTATTCTCACAATCACAAGTTCTCAACTTGGTGTCATGTGTAAATTCACTTATTCTTGTTCCACCACCCTGGAAGTTTACATGAGGTCAAGTCTATCTGCATGAAAACAATAACAAATTACCCAGAGAGATGAAGGACTAACAATCTTTACAACTTCAAAAGTACAATAAGCTAGAAAGGAGCAGGTAAATAAAAGAGCTCTCCACACAGAACTCAAATCTAGAAGCAGGAATACTGCCATCCAGGCTGTTCTTGAGTGTTTAATATTAAAAAAACAAAGTGAAATTCATCTCCCACTTCTTAGTTTCTTAATCTTTTTAAAGATTATATCAAAGAGATGAGCTGCTCACATATGATGACAAATTCCCCAAGGTTTCACTGCACTTAATTCAGTATTTATTTTCTCTCCAACACAAGTAGAGGGGGAGAAACAACCCATAGACTTCTTCTAAGATCAACAATCACTGTTCTAGCTCCCCATCTCCACCTTTTTCTGCAAGTCTAAACTGACTTAAACATTGCTTGGCTGTCACGCATTTTCTGCCTCCGGTAGGAGGTTCTCACTCTCCTCCACAATTTCTTTCCAAGCCAGACAACTTATAATGAAATTGGAATAGTGCAAAGAATAATTATTTTTAAAGCTTGCAAAATCTAATAAGCTTATAAAGTTTTTCTTCAAAACTTCCTTCCTATTGACAGACCATTAAGAAATTTCTTTTCACATATATTCACTTATTAAAGCTTACTTTTCCTTCTAAAAGTATCTTTGTATTCTGCTGAGTTAGCTTAAGTACAACGTAGTAACGAATAACAGCCCCTGATTCCACAGAGGTATGCCTCTGACATTTACATACTGTGCAAAGCAATATTAAAATGCCTAAGTAGAAAATCTCTTTTCCAAAACATCCAAAGATGATCTTGGTCACCTATTTTACCATCAGCCTAAAAGACCAAGCACTCTGCTGCAAGATAAAGTTACTCACTTTTGTAAGAAAAGGGACTTGTACTCTTCACATCTTAGTTTCTGAAACAGATTATTTATATTAATTGCAGTACCTCACTCTCAGTAGACTTGTGAATTTTGAGATTTCACCTGGAATACACATTTTGCTAACTGCAGTATTCAATTCTAGCAACAGTATTAAAATATTGCAGGTATCAGCTTTAGAGAGCATACTGCACCTATAACAACTTCACTGAACAAACGGTTTCAGTGACTGCTTTGGCAACGACAATCTTTAAAAACATTTCAGCGTAAGATGTGCTGTAAACATCAATGTTCTCCAAGCAAACCAAAAAGGTGTATGTACACAGAAGTCAAGCAAAGACTGAACAAGGGATAACCAAGATAAAATATTACAAGTTTTTAAAATTGCATTACAAACATAAGTAACAGCTTTGAAATCACAATAATCGTTTTCAGTCATTTACAGAATGTTATTTAAAAATTCTATCATGACAGTGAACTGTTAAACATACTTGCTGTAAAAGCCAAGACGACACTGTAAATAAACTGAGAAACCAATGGTAGGCAAGTTTAAAATGCAGAACAGTATGATGTCTTAAATGTGTTCTCAATTTAACACACAAAGACTTTTTCAAGTTCAACGAGTACACTGCCCAAATCATGGCTTTTTGAAAACTAGTAAGAGCCTGATTCACTAGAATAAAGTGAAAATAAAAATCATAACAGGAACAATGCAACTCGTCATTCTACATGCCTCCTCTGATAAGAGCAGAAGTACAAACACATACATGGTTAAGAGAACAGCATTTACCCAAAGCTGTAATCAGCAGAAAGTAAATTGCTGAAGGGCTGTTCACTGTCTCACCTTCGGGACACTGAACTTGCAGTTCTGCAGGGGTTTAGGGTGTTTTTTTTGAAAGTGTAGGTCATGGTTTAACCCCAGTCAGCACTTAATCACCACTCAGCTGCTTGCCCATTCCTCCCCACTCCCAGTGGGATGGGGAGAAGAATCAGAAAAAAAGTAAAACTCACAGGTTGAGATATGAACAGTTTAATAACTAAAATAAAATACGATCAATAAAAATAATAATAATGAAAATGAATGTAACAGAGAAAGAATCAAAACCCAAGAAAAGACAACTGATGCACAATACAATTGCTCACCACCCACTAACCGATGCCCAAGTATCAACGTGCCCCTCCTGGCCAACTCCCCCCCAGTTTATACACTGGGCATGATGTTCTGTCTTATGGAATATCCCTTTGGCTAATTGGGATCAGCTGCCCTGGCCATGCACCGCCCCAGCTTCTTGTGCACGAGTTCTCTGGCAGAGCACGGGAAACTGAAAAATCATTGACTTGGTATAAGCCCTACTTCACAACAATTAAAACAACAATGTGTTATCAACATTATTCTCACACTACATCCAAAACACAGCACTGTACCAGCTACTAGGAAGAAAATTAACTCTATCCCAGATGCAACCAGGACAGCACACGAGTCTTATCTAAGTAGGGACCGTCTTTTTGGTCCCTCCATTTTCCCCTGTCTAAAATTTGAAAAGCAATACCTATCAACCCTGTTGCTGTGCTCCAAAACTCTAAGGCAGAAGGTGTTAGCATGACCTTAGTTTTGATATCCCAAAAGAGCCTTGCCATGAAGTCCGCATTTTTGAGATTTGTTGTCATGGAAGTTTCTGTGATCACAACTACATCACAGGAATTTCTTTGCAGGATCAAATGCAAGAGACTCATAGAATGGGATAAAACAGCTCTCAATACACTGCATTTAAACATCACTGAGTATACATGCTGAGAACAGCAACTTTAAGGTGTAGAATTTTTACTCCCACTTATTCATGAAAGTCCATTTGAAGAGTTACGAATACATCCAATAAAAACATATTGTGCTCTTTTCAGAATTTTCTGCCAGAGAAAGAAGAAAAGGAAGGAAAAAGTATGTTTAAACAAAGTATCTCATTCCCAAAGCTAGAGACATAACTTCCCTTAAACCATTCTGAGTTCTCAGATGTTATAGACAAAATGAGTAAAACCCAGAAAATTCCCAGAACACAAAGCACCAAGAGTCAGACCTTCCATATCAGAGATGATCAGTTAAGCTTTAATGTATATTCTAATATGCAAGCACATTTGAGAACAAAAACCTCTGCTCAAATGAATTATCACAGGTCTTATCAAATTTAAAAAAACAAAAAACAAACAAAACCCGAATAAATCAAAGAGCCCAAGGAATGCAATGACATTTAGTGAGAAGAAAAGCTGGGATTATATCTGATGAGTCAAAAAGTCAACCTTACACGCTAATGTGAATCCACAAAAGGCTGTAATTTCACTTCAGAGGCAACTAAAAATAAATAAGTGTTTATCCAGAACTTGCTTGTCAGCAGAGATTCTAACATGACTGAAATGCAAGTTCTTGTTTAAGAGCTAGAAGTACACTGAAGTCAATCTAAAATTCTCACACTATAAACAAGTATTTCTTTGGCTGAATTCTTCCAGAGCTTTAGATAGCTATCCAATTGCTGTAAAAGACTTGAAAGCCTAAGTTCAAGAAACGTATAAAGTTCTGGTTAACCTTGAGACTCTTGGAGCTGTGATGTTTTGGATTTAAACACAACTGGAAAATATTCACAGCATCTTCTTTAAAATGAGCTTTTGGGGAGCTATTTTTTTTTTTTTTAACTGGTCTGAAGCTTAATAAAAATCTTAATTTTATACAGTTTTTGGAAAAGTAAAGTGAGGGCATTTATATATTTTTTTGTTTTTTAATGAGAATTTTTGGTCATTTTAAAAATACATACCACTTCCGAAAAAGAAGGGTGGAGACTAAATACCGTATGTCAGTATTTCAGTAAGCTTTAATACATCTCAGAAGCTGTACTGCTTGCTGGGTCAACTCACAACAAGTCCTGGAAGAGCTAAGTATACCACTTCTTCAAGCTGATCTTTAAGATTTCAATAAAGCAGAGCTCCACACCTCTCTAGACATAAATACTATGGCATGTTAAATATGAAAGAGTCATAATACCCAAACATACATTTGGATAAACCAACCTGGTGTAAAGCTCTATTTTCTGTCTCTTACATGATGTCTCCAGTTGAATACTTTTAAGCCTTAACTATAATAAAATAAGTAGAGTTTAGATACACATTTTAGCAAAATTTAGCACAGTGTTTGAGCTATGCTTACGTGAGGTCACTCCACCTAGCAGAGAAATTGAGAAGCCTGAAGCTGAGATTTTTCAGCAAACTTCAGAGGTGGTAATGGTCTTATTTTATTCAACAGAAAGACTAAGTGAAGCTGTAAACAGAGCAAACTTTCCCCACTACTAGAGTGCCA
This sequence comes from Tyto alba, assembly GCF_018691265.1. NCBI lineage: Eukaryota > Metazoa > Chordata > Aves > Strigiformes > Tytonidae > Tyto > Tyto alba. Next base: position 196,052 of record NW_024881292.1, on the reverse strand, counting down.
GAAGAGATAGCTTATCCCCTTCAACATTTCAAGAACAAAAAATTATTTTCAAAAACTTTCACTGTATTTCACAGCATGTCTGTTCATATATAAATTCTGGTGAAGAAGGTAACTTGCCAATGCTACACTACACATACCCATAAATGCAGAACAAAAATGCATTTAAAGAAATACCAAGAGAAGCAAGATGCAAAAGAATCTCGCAGCTTTCCAGTTAACATTACTGAAGCCCCAGCTGCCACACACTAATAGAGCAACACACTTTCAAAAGACAGAAACACAGTTGGGGTGTCAAATAATTCACCTGGCAGATTTAGTAGCCAAAAGTGATGCAGAGAACAGAGACCCCTTTCTCCTCCCCAAGTGTTTCACCAGGGCTCATCATTCCCACTATTACTTCATTACTCACTTCCAGTGCATTTCATCAAAGCAGGAATTTTGTTTGTAAAGACACACCTAAGGTTCTCCCGCATTAATGACTTGATTTCTGCTGCTACGAGCCAGACTCCAGATAATTTGAACAAACAAATCAAAGTAGCAACCCATCAGAGCAGTGATCAAGAATACCAAACACTCTCCTTTCTCCCCCCCCACCCAAACTACCCCCCAAGCCACATCCTCCTCCTGCCCATCCACAGGCAACTCATCCTGCCCCTCTCCCTCTACCTACTGCATCCGGAGCTGTCTGTTGAGTCAAGGATAGAACATACTATCAAAAGAACATGCTAACACCTGATCCTAAATTTTCTACAATACCGTGGAGCAACTGGAGGGGCTGACAATGTCAGCTTTTCAACCAGGGTCTGACAATAAGATAAAGGGGACTTACAACTATAAAACCAGTTCCTGGTCACCCACCACTCCTTAACAAAGTCCTGAGAAAAACAATGCTGACTCCAGCTGCTAAACTCTTTGTTTTGTTCTCTCTTTCGTTCAGCTCCAATTCCAGCTACTTGTTTTCTGTTTAGGTGGAAAAGGTTTTAGTTACCACAGTCCAATTCAAATCTTCAAAACCTGCTTGTACTGGCCTGCAAGGTAAGATGCCTCACTCTATGTTTTTGTGCTTGTTTTGCTCAGATATTAAAATCAACTGAAAAGGCATGGTTCTGCACTTTCTTGCCCTGTGTTTTATCATATTTTATAATAGGTGTATCATTTCATAACTAGTAAAACGCTTAGGATGCCTTCTGTTGATCAGTTGTCTAAATGGATTTGTTTATTGAGAAGAAATATTTTCACTTCCCTCTCTCCCATGACTGAAGTACTCAGAAGCACTCCCTAGAAGTCAAGAGAATCAGCAAGGGAGATAAGTCATAAAAATATATGAGGTAGTTTTCCTATCGGAATCTAAATCTCACTGATGTTTCATTTCAGAGGACTGTACTGAAAGAGCCATCCCAGCACTTCTCAGATTTAGTATCATAACAATCTAACTTTAGTTTAGCCTTCGTCTACAGTTGAGGGGTCTTAAAGATTTGGTATCAGAGGGCTGGATTTGAAAGAATAGGAAAAATGGGCTAATCTAGTCCACTTCTAATTTACCAGGATTCATTTAATTCTACAGAGTTTTGGCTTTACTCTCATCAAAAAGGAGTTTCAAAAATATTTTTTTATGCATATAGCTTCATAAAATTAACTACTCAATATGCAGAAGTACAGTAAGAATTCAGCCTAATGTCTCCTAAACGCTGTACGTACATTAAACCATCATCTACAATCCACACAATTCCTATACAGAACATATAAAGGACTTGGGTAATTTTATCACTACCAGACAATCAAATGTTTGACCTGTTTCTTCCCTCACAGAACTGCTGCATTATAGTCTTCAGCTAGAGCCGAGACAGACAATTACTCCTTAGTTGCAAGCACAAAAATTATTTGGATTTAAAATATAAATCTTATTGCATTTTCACAGCACCATCTCTAAACACCCATCCCAAAACCCACCCACCTCTCCACCTATGAAGAGTTATGAATTACTGTTACAACCACCCTTACTAAATTCAATCCTTAATCCACCTCCTTCTCAAAGGCATGTAAGAACATATGGCCTTGAGCTTGCCTGAAGGACTACAGATTTGACTACATCAAGTAGCTTAACCTAGAGAAAAAGGCTTTTTTTTTTATTTGGGGGGCGGGGGGGGGGGGGCGGCAGGCAACAGTGTCTCATCAATGTGTATAAATACCTGACAGGAATGTGTAAATATAGAGCCAGGCTCTAGTGTATCCAGTGACACAGTCAGAGGCAATGGGCACAGACTGAAACACAGACGGCTCCATCTGAACATTGAGAAATGCTTTCTTACTGTGAGGGTGACCAAGCACTGGCACACGCTGCCCAGAGAGGTGGTAGAGTCTCCATCCATGCAGATATTCAAAAGATGTCCAGACACAGTCCTGGTCAACCTGCTGCAGGTAGGCCTGCTTGACCAGGGGGAGACAAGACAACCTCCAGAGGTCCCTGCCAACCCCAGCCAGTCTGTCATTAAGTGAAGTAAAAAGGGAAGGAAGTCCTCTAACAGAAAAGCTGTTATCAAAAATGCCCCACAAGCTGCATTAGGGACGACTCTTAAACTCTACTATTTCTGCTCAGTCACATAAAGAAAATCAACTGAATGTTTATTTTCAGTTAAATCAAGTAGGGTAAAACTCACTGGCACTTTCTATCACATCAACAGACAAAATGGTAAACAATGAAAACTGGAGTACAAGTATGAAGTTGCAAGAAGTTTTATACTTGCAGTCATAATAGAACTATTCAAGAAAGATAAAAAGCATCTTTTCCTAAAATGCAAAGAAAAGTTCCTGGACATGGTTGCTATCTGGACATCAAGAAGCAGCAAAGAAACCCAACAGGTTGAGGACACATATCAGAAACCACAAGGTTTTCTCAAACACTGAAAAAAAAAAAAAATCAACAAACTTTTACATACTCACTGACTTGCCTTCTCCAAGCTCATAGCACTATTTCAATCTTTCTCTAAACTGCATTTCAGACAGATACCCCTTGGCACTTACCTCATGTTCAAAACACTCAAATTCATTCAGTGGCTACTAAAAGAAAGTGAAACACAAGACCAGGAAGTGCAGTACTGCTTGGCCTCATCACATTTAATCACCCAAAGCTAACACCAGTAACTTATGTCCATCTTATGTCAGACTCCAACTTGATCACAAGTCAGCGATCCGAAGAATGTGTGACTGAAAGCTGAAATAAAAACCCAGTAACAGAACACATCTGTCCCTTGGGGTACAACCCATCAAAAGCACAGACCAGAATTTCTCAAATACAATATATTATATACAGCCTGAGAGCACAGTAGGGTTTGGCACCAGAATTCCTTTCAGATTCGTTTTGCTGAAACTCCATCTAAGACAACATCCAAGTTTGAAAATCAAGGAATAATGTAAATAGAGAAGAAAAAAAAAAAAATCAGCAATAGCCTTCAAATACTGGGAAACAGGGACAATGGGATAATACAAGATATTGGTCACATGCTTGCCATAAAGCAGCTATGATTCAGTTAACATTTAGAACCAAAGAGAAAGAGGAAACAACAAGGCTTTCAGAAGCCATATGCTTCATTTTATATTATTATATCCACCATCCTCAAAACACTTAACAAAACTTATACAGTAGGAAAAAAAAAAAAATGTTTTCTTTGCTCAAAAACAATGTCAATATGTTCTCTAAAGCATCATCCTACTTCCAGGAACAGTATTTTAGTCATAAGAAATACAACTGAAATGTTCTAGATGAAACCTACACCACACACCGTAAAACTGCAGAGATACTTCCTTTCTCTACAACTAACCATTAAAAATATTTAGGAATATGATCATAGCTACTGAATTCAAATTTTATACCTTCAACCACAGGGCTGCTTAACAGCAGCCTAGACAGACTTTTTTTTTCCCCCCCACCATTAAACCAGGTTAAAAAAAAGTGCAACCTGATGATTCAAATCTGAAGGTTAAGAAAGTAGCTGAGCTGTGTTTTCTTCATTTAAATTTGGATTCAAATACTGAACGATTCTATAACACAAATTCCATTGAAGCCGCATCTTCTGCAGAGCTGGAATAAACTGTGTTGCCTGTATGATAAAGCAAAAAAACGAATCATTGAATTCGCCATAGGAGTAATACTTTAGGCAAACCTTAAGTCTCAAGAAAGATCAAAGCTCTCTCAGTATGGGAAATATTGCGTTGTTTTTAATGTAAAATGCTACACTCAACCAGGTTAATGACTCCTCCAAGCTCACGTGTTAGAGGACTGATTTTAAAAGCTGGGGAGGTAGAGAAAAAAAACTTGACAAGTTTACTTTCAAAAGAAGCCATGTATCTTGCAGCTTTCATGAAGACAGCTGGACACAAGAAAAAAAAAAAAAAAGAGAAATTCAAGAGAACTGAAAGCATAAACAACTTCATCCAAGGGAACACCACAAGTTGTTCATATAACCTATCTTACAAGATTTACAACCTAGAGAGAACACAAATAAAACTATATGCTCAGCAAAATAGTTGTGATGTAGTACAAGCAAGATGAGCAAGCCATGAGATCTTAGGCATCAGACTGTAACACCTCTAATCTATCTGCCTTTAGGTCACTGTTTACCCTTTGTAGCATTGAGAAGTAATGAGGGGGAAAGGCTGATGGTACCACACCAGTGAAATGGACTGCAGGAGCCCCAGGTGGACGGGGAGTTCTGACAAACTGCCACTTAGATGGCCAAAATTAAAGCACATGGACTTTCATGTTAGAGCAAAATGGATAAACCCTTTGTACAATCTTTGTAAAATATGAACCTTAAGTAATTGCAAAGGAGCTACTTCACAACCTTACATCTGGCTCTCATTTTAATGAGCATAACCTGTTTAGGGATGTTATATGAAAAACAGTACAAGTCCAAACTAGGTCTTCTCTGAAAAGTGAAGATGATGCAGTGGGCTACAAGTGAGCAGACAGTATCAGGTTAAAAAAAAAAAAAAAAAAAAAAAAAAAAAAACAAGAAGAAAAGCTCCAGAAGATTAACAATGAAGTGGATATTACTTGTATTTCCTCTAGCACATTCCATTCAATACTTTTGAAGCAGACAAATACAACAGTTTCTTTAATCTGTCATCATAAAATGGGACAAGTCACTTGGCTTCTCTTTTACCAAGGTCATACGAGGCTGCTGCAAACCTAAGCACATAACACAGGTCTTCAGTGTTAAAACACGAGGCACACTGCTCACGTGCTTTAACCAAGTAAGAGACAAAGATAAATAGATAAAAGATTAATAAAAGATACAGGGTTGTATTCCTATTCTTTCATGAAGAACCTATTCCAAGTACTGGCATTAAACATTACTGAAATTGTAAGTAAACATTAGTATTGATAGTATTACTATTAGTAGTAATTATTAACAGAGTATTAACAATGTATGATACATACATTTCTCAAGCACTATTAATCAGCATACTATTCTTCTACAATCACTATCACTGGGGGGAAACCAGCAACAAATACAAAATATACCAAAAAATGTCATTTTATGAGGCATCACATAAAATAACAGTCCACAAAATAATGTAAAACATCAAAAATGCTTCTAAGTTCTAAAATGGTAGCTTGAAAAATGGAAGAACTAAAAAAAAAAAAAAAATAATTACAGAATAGCACCTTCTGGTAACAGACATTTTTTTTTGTTGTTGTTGAGTTTTCCCTTAGCTTCCTTACATTTCAGTGGTGAGTCTAACTCCAAAGTCCCCTCGAATGGTCAAATCCTTTTGCAAGTCATGGTACCAGGAGCTTTTTTGAGAACTGGCCAAAAACAATGCAAATGAAATGGCCTAAATTTCTGAATTTCCATGCTTCTGTTTTTATTACTATAAACACTTTTAAAAATCAATACGCTGATAAAACTGCAACTAGAACAAAGCAGAATAGAGCTTGCCCAATTCCCACTCCTCCCTCCCTCAAGTTACCAAGATTGTTGAGGTTATAAACACAAAAGCTGGCTCATTTTCCAGACTCTGCATCAAAATTGGTTTACACCAGTTAATCCAGTTTCTCCATGTAACCCTCCAGGAGTCCCAAAACATCATTAATGCTGGAAAGTGATTTAGCCTTGCTTGCTTTCAATTTACCTAGTATAAGGTTAAAAATAAATTCTTTAAACAAGTCAGGTCAAACCACCACAGAGAGATTGGGCCCAGCTATAAATACTGAGTCAGCCAGGTAGGAATCCAAACCCAGATTCCACTAGAGAACGTGATATAACCAAGGGAATTGCTAAAAGGGTCTGGTAAATATGAAAAAAGCAAAGCCTCAGAAGGCTGAGTTGTTGCTGTTTGTTGTAAAGGGCTCCGTTTCAATGGCAAGCACTCCTCCTCTGGGCCTGCACATCCTCCCCCCTCCCTTCCCTTCACACACATCCAGCTCCAATTTCTCTTCTTGAAAAAAACAGCTGCTCCTACACCAGGACAGCCCCTCTGCTTCACCAGCCGCCACAGGCCCAGATGCTATCACCTTGATCTACTGCTGTATTATAAGCATTCAGCATTTACTCAATCTGAGGTGACTAGGGACCAATTGCTGCTTGGTAGCAAGGGATGAAGCGAGCTGGCCCTCGTGAGCTTCCCCTTACATAGCTCTACTCCAAACCCAAAGTTTCTGCTCCAGAAGACTGCATGTCCTTTTGAACATAACCAAGAGGGCTCTGCACGTCCATGCTCTGACGTTAACACACCTACAAGAGAAGCTTCAAACCAGGTTCACATGGAGCAGCTCCCAGGTGGCATTCAACAGCACTGCAGACATTTCAGCACATATTTTTAAATGTTTCACATCACAGACTTCAGAGCCTTGCCATCAGGCTCAAAGGTGAACGAGGTCCCTTTCTATATCCAGTTTCTTGCAGAAGGGTTTCTACCAGTTCACTTTCCTGCTGCAATTTTCTTCAGCAACAACAGCAATCGCAGAAGAGCTTTTTTTGTTTGTTTGCTTTTAAATGCAACATAAGCCAAGCCAATAGCAAAGCCCGGCCCTGACTTCCAATTCTGAACAGCCACGAGTAATCGGGGGTGAGGAAGGACTAGGTAGAGAAGGTTAACAGAAAGAACGGTTCATTCATTGCCATGTCCTCAAGTAACCTACTGTTGCTACCAAGATGTTATTGTCAGTGAATTCTGTAGCTGTGACCGTGACACGGCTGCCCTACCCCACCCCCTACCAGCGAGGGAGCACCCAGGAAGGAGATACGTTAAGACAACATGGAAGTAAAACCCTACACAACGCACAAACCAATAGTTATTCACCCACTTGTTCCCTTCCTGTGCTGCCAGCCCTCCTTTGGCCTGACTCAAGACTAGGAAGGGGCCCAAAGGCACGCCCCTCTCCACCAGCCCCACTCCTTCTCTACATGGTCTAGCTGCAACCCCCCCCTTTCCTCACACCCCCAGCCCAAAGCGCCAGAGGCACGAGCTCGCTCGGAGAGAAACAGCGGGCTGCGAGGTGAGAAACAAGGGGGATGAGGTGCAGCGACCCGCTCCCCCACGCAGAAGAGGGCGGAAAGGTAACCCACCTCTCCCGGCACCCGCTGGGGGTCGGGTGGGCTCCCCCTACCCACAGGAGCCCGGGCGGGAGCTGCTCGCAGCCGCGGCCTACTCAGCGGCCCCTACCCGCGGCCCTGAGGAGAGGGGCGGAGGGGGGGTGGGGGCGGCAATCTAGGGCAGGGCGAAGCTTCCCCGGGGCGGCTGTCAGGAAAAGTAGGGCAGAGCCAGCTCCCCACACACACATACACTCCTCCTCCAACCCCTCCGCGGCCGGGAAGGGGCGGCAGGCACCCGCCGCCGGACAAAAAGCTCCCACCGGGGACGGGGAACCGGCCCCGGGAGGCGGCGGGGCGGGGGGGTGACGAGCCCGTCCCGGGGCCTCCGGCCGCTGAGGCGGCAACGGCCACCCCCGGGCCGCTGGGCGAGGGAGGGGCGCCGGGCCGCCGCCGGGGCGCGCGGGACCATCACCTCACAACCCCCCCATGCCCGAACCTTCCCCCCAACTCCCACCCCCCCGCGGTCGCGCGCGGCCCCGGTCCCCCGCGCGGTACCTGCCCAATGTGCTCACAAAGCAGCAGTAGCGGCGGCGGCGGCGCGCGGCGCCCACCAGCGTCACGTGACCGTCACGTGACCGCCAGCCTGCCTGCCTGCCTGCCTCGCTCGCTTCTTCCTCCTGCTCCTCCTCCTCCTCCTCCTCCTCCACGCGCGCGCGAGGCCGCTCCTCCGCCACGTCACGTGACGCGACGGGCACGCATACACACAGCACCCGCCTCGCCCCTCACACAACCGCTCTTCCGTCTACCGCGGCACCACGTGACCGCGGCGGAAAGGGGCGGGGGGGCGGCCGCTCTGAGGGGGCGGCGGGAAAACGGCGGCCTGAGGGGCGGAGGCGGCCACCGGCGCTCTGGGCGGCTCTCACCGGCCCTCAGCGCTGGTTCGCCGCCGCGGGAGGCCCCGGGGGCAGGCTCCTGGCTTCGCGGCGTGCGGGGTTGACGCGCTCTGTCAGGCGCGGCTGTTGGGAGTCGCGGCTCAGCGCCTCTGTTGCCGGCGGAAGGAGCGGTGCGAACCAGGAACTTTTCGTTTTCCAGGCTTTCCTTCTTAAAGTGGCTTTTATTTTCTGCCCTGCGGGGTTTTGGCGGGACTGATCATGAGTGGTTTATGCCACAGATTAAAGCCTGTTTGGGCTGACAGATTAAGTTCATTACGTTTGGTGCTTCGGTGCCAGTGACCAAGCTGAGCCAATACGAGTTCTGGGCTTTCTAGAGCTCCCTTGTTACGTCTCTAGTTACTGTTCTCATGGGGGGGCTTTATCCCAGACCTATTTGATAACCTACACAGTCTGCATGACTACAGAATAAAAAGGCTCCATCACCTTCTCTCTCCACAGTTGCTGAGACCAACACCTGAGCAGTCTGGAAATGGGAACCAATTCTGCACTTAACGTTCATTTATTTTAAATGTTAACTGGACACAGCCTCCATTGACATGAAAGAATCCCAGAACTAAGGATAGCTGCACCACGGGAGGAAAAGGGCAAGGAGAGTGTGCTAGGGACTAATGGAGAACAGCAAGGGGTTGGCACAGCAGAGGTATGTCAGAGCACTCAGTGCAGCTTCTGGCAACTTCAACTGAACTGTGACAGGACAGATGGCAAGACAGGAAGGTTGCTTGACTCCCCAAGAGAGGAGTTTCAGGTTGTAAGCCAGGAAAAAAAAATAACTTTTTCCCTTTAGGCTTTTTCTTGCTGTGCATTTTTCCCACCCTGTACATCACCTCTGGTTGCCCAAAATGCAGTGGTTGTACCCTTCTGGCATCCCTTCTTTTTAGAGCCTGTCATTTTAAGGTGTAACTTGCTTAACCTATGTGGAAATCGGTCCCTGTTTGGCACTCTGCTGAGCAGACAGTGTTGAGGAAGGTGATGGGTGCACCAGACAGCAGACAGTTCAGCCCCTGGTGCCTCCAGTGATAATGGTTGTTGATGTTTTCTTTGGCCTTATTTTCTTTACTGCTGTTCGGTCATCCTCTGTCCCTTGACCCCATACTCTCCACATAAGTAGAGAGGGCATCAAATCTCATTTTGCCCTAAGCAATATGTGAAAATTATTCAGTCTTGTTCATGCTTCTGCCTTCTCTGCTAGGACAGAATAGACAGATTTAAGTGGCTTGTGTCTGGGACTGACCTTGATATTTAATATATAGATGGGCAGGAGCTACGACAGTTCCTACTTCTCAGAAGCAGCAAGACCTCCCTATTTCCATGTTTTCCCAATAAGATAGAAGGTCTGTTAGAGCTAAATTGAAATTCAGACCAAACAGTGCACAGGTAGTGTTGATTTTCTTCAGGCAGCTGCTGATATTTTGCTTTATTACTATTGGGGGGAGGGAATTCATTATAACTCTAAACAAAGTTTCACGAGCTTTCTGACAAACATGTCTGCAGCTCCATAATCTGTGCAGATCTAATCAGTATTATTAGCATTCTTTCATCATGACTTGGCAATTCTTTGCTAATCAAGATGGATATCTGATGTGCAGCACAAAACAACAAAGGCTGCGAGCTCTTGGGATGCTGCAGTCAGATGGTGTGGTGCCAGCTGGAGCATGTCGCTGAATATCACACAGAATCCAGCCCAGGAGCATTTGGAATAGGAGAAAATTAAACAAGGATACCAGGACAAAAGCATTGTAGACTCCCCTCTGCTGTACACAGAGTACATATAAATGAGAAAACATCATATTTCACTGCCAGCGCTTCCAGGGGGAACCTAAAGGAATAAACTGATGGCAGCTCAGGGACATAGACCGTCACTCCAAATATCCAGTACATCAGGCTTGGAGAGGAGACCCTGCACTAAACATGGTGAAGGTTTGACCAGGCCTGACAGCAAATTCTGCCTACTACCTGTGTCAGGACTTTATCTGCTGTTACAAAGATTTGCGACCTTTTCAGTTTTCCAACTACTAAAGAATAATCCAGTGCAGGTGCAAATCCCACTGGACCGTATGTTTAAGCTTACTCCAGGCTTGCTTTTCTCCGTCACCTCCTGCAGATTTCTTAAATAGCCTGCAGTCCACATGCCACAAACTGGAAAACACCGTTCTGGCACTTTGGTGTTCTACTTGCCGGTCACATTTGGGAATGGGGGAAAATCGCATGTGTTCAGAATATCACCCTGTTCCTGGTTCAGAAGTCTGCTCTACTTCTGTGTTACAGCAACAAAAGAAAACCATCTATTCTTCACAGGCTTGGACTGCAGTACATCTTCCTTCTCTTCTACTTTCCACACTACCAACCATTGCCCCTCAGACTCACTGGACAATTGGTCCAACTGAGCTGAAGCTCAGATCAGTTTTTCACAATTTAGCCTGAAGTTTTTATTTTATTTGTGCCTGTTTTTTTGCCCAGTTACATAACTGGGTCTAATAAAAATACTGCTTTTCTCTGCAAACTGTTCTCACAGCCTTAACTCGTGACACCTGCATCAACAGCAGAACCTTTCTTCAAAACGTACTCCAGTAGTCTCAGCGAGACAATGTAATCCAGTCATACACAGACTCTGTAAGGGAGAGGCTCTGCACGAAGAAACCAAGCTTGACTTTCAGGTTTGAGTTGAGTTTGCAGGGAATTAGGAATACTCTCTGGTTATAGTGGAACAATTGAAAATCTTGGATGCAAAGTGGAGTTGCCTCAAGAGATGTTAGCCTTGGGCATACCAGGGATTGCTGCTGCATCTGAACTTGGGGTGAAACTCATAAATATGCTATCTAGAAGTGTGATCCAGTGCATTAGATTGTGTTAATACACATGCAGAAGCAGGACCTCAGCAACAATTGTAATTGAAAGGGTTGACGTTTCAGTTGTGGAAGCAAGCCCTTCTGGTATGGATGCCATTCACGATACTGAAGGCAGGAAGGGTAATGATACCATTGTGTCTAGCCTTCATACAGCCCAGGCCATTAAAATTCCCAACATCCATGGGCTACATTAGTCTCTCATGTGTCAGCATCATCCTGGGAATTCATGTTGGACTGCTAGATCATCCTTTGGAGTCAGTGCGTGCCTGGAGACAGATCCTCTTATGTAGGTGCCCCCTGCAGCTCTTGGTCCAAGTTTTCTCACACCTTGTAATTTGGCTGTATGAAAAAGGTGATGCATTTTCATGTGGCCAGAATCTGAATTTCCTGTGTACAACCACATTAACCCCATTGGTTTTTTCCATTCCTTCAACTTTTTTCGCAAAACATTTTACCTGTGATCATTTTGTAGTTATTTCCAGACTGCTGAGACAGTTCAGCACATCTGAGTCTGATACTGATCCTGCAGAACCTCTGTATAAACACCTGTTTCAGGGAGGATGTTCACAGTCAATCTGTGTAGTGCGTGCTCTGCTAATGGTGAGTACTGAGTTTGTTCTGTCATACTCCCTGATTTAATTCTGTGGTGTGCCTACTGTTAACTGTACCAATCTAATCTCTAAGAATTAAATAGGGTTTTGTTAAACAGATTTCCTTTCCATGCAACCCTGTTGCCTGGCATTAACCTTATATCTAGCCTTGAATTCTTTATTAATCAAGTCCATTGCCAGTTTTCCGTTATTTTGCCTATAACATCAAGAAAAGTAGTCCGCAGGTATCTGGTCGCCCCTCTGTGCCCTGCTCAAACAGTGGCATGCTTCCAGCCTCTTAAAATTTCCAAAGATTAAAATTATCTCCATGAAGCCGTAAGTTTCCCCAGCCAGGTCTTAAAGAACTTGAGGGGAAGGGCTGGACTAGATCATCATTAAAGGTCCCTTCCAACCCACAGGTCCCTTCTGACCCAAAACATTCTACACTTTTGTGAACTCGTGGGTGTAGTCACCTCAGAGCTGGTGATAGAAAATCATTTCTGACTGTCAGATGTTAACTTTGCACTAGTCAGTCCATAAACTAACTACCAGGTATTTCTGTCCCACTGTGACTCTACTAGAGCATCCTACTTCTTAGCGGAACAAGAAACATGTATTTTTGGAACACTTCTACTTTTATAATCATGTTACTGTTTTTAAAGCTGTCTACATGTGGGCCAATACGATTGCTAGGAGTTGTTCTTTAAGAGGTTGATTGAAAGTAATTGGAAACAAAAAAATCCTTTTGCTCGTATAGCTTACCATAGAATCATAGAATACCAGGTTGGGAGGGACCTCAAGGATCATCTGGTCCAACCTTCCTGGAAAAAGCACAGTTTAAACAAGATGGCCCAGCACACTGTCCAGCTGAGCCTTAGAATTGTCTAATGTTGGGGAATCCACCACTTCCCTGGGGAGATTATTCCAGTGGCTGATTGTTCTCATTGTGAAAAAATTTCCTCTCGTGTCCAGTTGGAATCTCCCCAGCAGTAACTTGCACCCATTACCCCTCATCTTTTCCATGTGTCCTGGTAAAAAGGGAGTCTCCATCTTCTTTGTAGCCACCCTTTAAATACTGGAACATGGTGATAAGGTCTACCCTAAGCCTTGTTTTCTCAAGGCTGAACAAACTTAGGCTTATGCCAGAATAAATGTAGAGGAATTTATCTGTTCCTTTTCTAATTTAAGTTACAGGCAACTCAAAGTTTATCAACCAAAGACACCAGTTGTTTACATGCAGGGCTAGTTCTTTCTGGGATGGCTGATTAGCTCAGCTGCAGTATCCTGCAAATGCAATGCTAGTTCAGTTACTGGGCTGCATCAAGATCCTCACGCCCTGCTAGAGGCTTTTAAACATCTTCACATCATGTTGCACAGTGCCTCTTGCAGTGCTTACAGAGCATCTGCATTTATCAGCTGGATTTTAACTTAGTGAAATCTCAACCCTCCTCTATTCCAGATAATGTAAATGTTCCTGTAATTGACTGGAAATAAACTAATAGTGTTGTGAAGTGGAAGCTGGATGTTGCACGATTTGCTGTTTTCCCCCCAGACTTCATTTTAGGATAAATTACAAGAATTTTTATCCCATGATATATTTTAGGAGAATGTTTTGAATATCATGTCCAAGGATATTTGCCAACTCTGGTTAAATGTCAGTCATCTGCTTTAAATTATAAAAGGGACATTTGTAGCTAGAACAATTGGCAGTGGCAGAAACAAATCAGTGAGCTTGAGAGGAGACCTTGGGGACCTACAGGGTGGTGAGCTTCCCCTCAGTCCTTGTGAAGGTAATAGAGCAGATAGTACCAAAAGCCTTTTCCAAACATAACTGAGGACAAGGTGATTGGGAATAGTCAACGTAGATTTACACTGAGGAAGTCGTGCCTGACCAACCTGATCACCTTCTACTATGAAGTGATTGCCTTGGTAAGGGAGGGAAGAGGAGGCAGTGTTGTTCATTTTGACTTTAGCAAGGCTTTCAGCAGTGTTTCCTGTAACAGTCTCATAGACAAATGGATGAACTACAGACTAGGTATATGGACAGGGAGGTGGACTGGAAACTGGCAGAACTGCTGGGTTCAAGGCTTTGTGATCAGTGGTACAAAGTCCAACTGGAAGCCAGTCACTGGTGGTGTACCCTAGGTCCTGGGACCAACACTGTTGAATATATTAATGACTTGAACAGTGGAGTGCAGCTTCAGCAAGTTCACAGATGGCACAAAACTGAGAGGAGTGGATGATATATCAGACGGTTGTGGTGCCATTCAGAGGGAACTCAACAGGCTGGAGAAATGAACCAACAGGAATCTTACAAAGGTCAACAAAAGGAAATGTGAAGTTATGCATCTGGGAAGGAATAACCCCTGTCATGGTTTAAACCCATCCAGCAGCTAGACACCATGCAGCCACTCGCTCACCCTCCCCCACCTGGGGGATGGGAGAGAGAGTTGGAGTGGTAAAGGGAAGTAGATCCATAGGTTGAGATAAAAACAATTTAATAATTGAACAAAAATAAAGTAATAATTATGATAGTAATAATAGAATAGATAAATGAGGGATACACAACTCAGTTGCTTACCACCCACGCTGCGCCTCTGCGATAACGTATTTAAGAAGGGACGTGGTGACGGGCAGTCGGACTTGTGAGGAGGAGTTGCTGCAGCTGCGTGAACACCAAGGTCAGTGGAGGAACGGAGGAAGAAAGGAGGGGGGAGGTGTGCCAGGAGCAGAGACCCCCCTGTATCCTGTGGGGAGACGGCAGGGCGGCCCCCCCCCTGCCACCCATGAAGATCTACGGTGGAGCAGACATTGATTTATGGCCTGTGCTCCTGCTCGGAATAATCAAGGTTCTGTGCCCGAAGAAGGCCGGGGTCTCATGGGAAAAGGCAGCCCCGCTGCTGTAATTCAGTGCTGGGAGGATTGCAGCATGCGGGGGAGTCCCACGCCGGAGCAGCTCGGGAAGGGCTGCAGCCGTGGGAGGGAATCCAGTCGGAGGAAGTTAGTGACCCATGACGGAGCAGTGTGGGGAACGCTGCGGCCCATGGGAGGAACTCATGTCGGAGAAAGTTTGTGGAGGACTGTCTCCTGTGAGAGGGGGACCACAACCAATGCCCAGCCCGTTCCCAGCTAGTGATCCAGAGGAGAGAAAATCCCAAAACCTCAATCCCAGAAGAGCGAGAAAGAACTTCCTGGCCAGGCCAGCCCTCCTTTATATACTGAGCATGACATTGTATGATACAGAATATTCCATTGGCCAATTTGGGTTGTTGCTTTGGCTATGCTCCCCCCCCAGCTTCTTGTGCACCTGCACACTAGCAGGATATAGGAAGTTGAAAAGTCCTTGATTTTTTAGCAACAACTAAAAAGATCAGTGTATTACCATACCAATATTATTCTCATACCAAATCCCATACTGAATACAAACACAGCACTATTCTAGCTACTAAGAAGGAAAATTAGCTCTCTCCCAGCCAAAACCAGGACAACCCCATACACCAGTGTGGGCTGGGGCCAACCATCTGGAAAGCAGCTTGACAGAGAAGGACCTGGTAGTCCTGCTGGACAAGTAGAACCAGCCACATGCCTTTACATCAAAGGCCAACTACATCTTGGGCTGCATTAGGAAGAGTGCTGCCAGCAGACTGAGGGAGGTGATCCTTCCTCTCCTCTCACCAGTTCAGCACTGGTTAGACAAATCTGGAGTGCTGTGTCCACTTCTGGGGCCCACAATACAAGACAAACATAGGCATACTAGGGGGAGTCCAGTGAAGGGTCACAGAGATGATTAGGGGACTGAAGTACTTGACATACAGGTACAGGCTAAGCGAGCTGGGATTGTTTAGCCTGGAGAAGGCTCAGGACGATTTTATCAGTCTCTTACCTCATGGCAGCGACTATGAAAGATGAAGCCAGACTTCTCAGTGGGTCCCACTGATGAGCCACAAATCACAAAAGAGAAAATTCCATTTATACCTAAAACTTTTTTACTGTGAGCGTAGTCAAACAGCGGCACAGGTTTCCCAGAGAGGATGTGGAGTCTCTATCCTTGGAGATATTAAAAACCTGACTGGACCTGGTCCAGGGCAGCATGCCCTAGTTGACCCTGCTTTGAGCAGAGGGTTGGACTAGGTGATCTCCAAAGGTCCCTTTCAACCTAAACTGCTCTGCCATTCAGAGAGTACAGGCACCCAGCATTCAGGGGTATGACTTGACCTCTCTGACCATTTCATATTCTAAGAGTGTGTAAGTTGAGAAAAAAAGGTGACAGGGAAATCCATGTCACATGAGCCAGACTTTTCCCTGTAGTCACTTTCTATTGCTCTGTGCAGAACATTCAAGCTCCAGATGTTTCCTGTCCTCTCAAGCAAAGAGTTGAAGAGCCCAGAGTGCTGAACTAAAAGCTTTCCCCAAAACCAAATGCACTCAAAGTACAACAGCAGCTGCCTACTGTATATATATATACCAAGATAACAGGGACAATATTTTTTTTTAATCAAAGCCTATTTATACAGGTAAAAAGCTCAAGCTGGTTTTCTACAACGAACAGGAAAGAGATGCTCCTATAAAGCATCCTATAAATACACATGGCAAGTCATCATTACTCCTAGAATTTCTTTCCTGGAACTGAAAATGTCTCTGTGAAGTGGTTTTATTAGAGAGCAAGATCAGAAGTCATTACAGCTCAATAGCTCTCTACTGTCATCCTTGCCAGCCCAGCTGCTGCGTGGTGTCCAGCAGCCCGCAGCAGCAGGAAGCAGGCTGCCACCACAGCAAGTGAGGAAGTGGATTGTGCTTTCCCAGGTGCTCACTTTCTTGGCTCCAAGACCTCTTTTAGGGCTCATATACATAGAGAAATTAGCCAGCATTGCTCCCTAGGTGAATACTTGCCTAGAATAGAGCTGCTATACTGGGAGGACTTTTACAGCAATAGTGCCCGTCTGTGTCTCCCCAAAGGCAACCTTAAATCTAGCCACATGCTTTCCAGTTGTCTAGAATTTCTGCAATTTCTATTGTAGATGAGTCCATGTGCTTAACATTCAACACACACTAGGCGCTGCAGGGGGTCTGGGGAGAGAGAAAAACTATAGAACAAGGAAACTTGATGACGCAGGAAAAAAAACACGGGGGCTACAGATATTTGTGCCAAGACTTCAGCATCCCAGGAACGTGACCCTCACTCCATCTCGCTGACCTTTTAACCTCTGCTCTGCGCTTAGAGCCTGTGGCTTCTCTCTCACCTCTCCCAGCTCATGGTACACTTTAATGAAGGGAAAGGTAAGACTCTCCATGGAGGGCGGTACTTCAGAGCAAGCTGATCAGTAGCTCCCAAAGGCCACGTTGGCCGCATGGTCTCTTAAGCCTTGCAGAGGGATGAAGCCATCCTGACATTTGTTCTTCCAGATGAGGAGGCTTGGGGGGGACTGAGGAAGTTGGGAGACAAAGCACAGATCTTCTTGTTTTCTAATACACTGTGAACTTAATCATGTTAATTCTTTGAAAAAATGGGCTGCCCTTGCCCAAGGAACAGTTCAAGCACTGCATTCCTGGCACCTGTTAATTTGTTAATCCATTTATTGGACCCTGAAAGCACCTTGCACTGGAAAAGACTACCCTGATCCTCCATTCAGAAGCAGACAGGATGAGCACACCTATGGCTAGGAAGAACTCACAGAAGCAGTATGAAACTGCCCTGGTTTGGCTTCCTTGTTCTGCAACAGCGGTGCCACCATCTGGCAAGTGCTGAGATCCCAAGTCACAAAGATCAGAAACAAAATACACCCAAGAAGGGAAGTGATGACAGCCAAGCAAAGTTGCAGCAGCTGGGCTGTGAGCTGGAGGTAGGCAGCAGATTGACTGTTGAAAGGGATAATGCACACTGCCACCATGTTTGTAGTGTGCAGTAAAAGCACAGCTGACAGCAACGTAGACCTGTTGCAGGCTTCAGGCCAAGGAGTGTGATGGATCTGGTCTTTGTTCCACAGTCAGAAATTACAATGGCCACACACGCACATGCCAAGCACAGCCAGCAAGAAAGCACTGAAGGAGCCTGGACTGTTCAGTATAAGGAGTGAACACCATGGCCATGAAAGTTAAAAATCCCTTCCAAAGAAAGAGATGAGCTGCCCCACAGAAGGGAACAAACTGCTTCATCTGCGCAGTGAACGGGAAAGCAAGGGGACCTGCAAGACAGATGATGGGACAAAATAGGTGAATGCTAGAATTAGTTGCTGGAGGAGGATTTGGTGTCTCTATTGCTGAGATTTAAGCTGTGCCCACATCTAGGAGAAGCTCGATGAATACTGACTGTCTTTGTACTTCTGGAGGTCCTTTTTGGTTCTGCAAGTCAGCTGACGGGCTCCACACCATCTGAATGCTGTACTCGATGGAGCATCTGATGCAGCTGGGGAGTTAGCAACCCTCATTGCCAGAGCCATTTCTAACCCATCATCTTCTGCCTGTCTCCAGGGGCATGGGTATTTTTTTCATCTCTCAACTTTGGTATAAGGCTCAGTAGAACAACAGCATAGAATTCATAAGCTTTTTCAGTCTCTCTTCTTCCTCTTCTTGCATCCACAAGCATCAGTAATGCCTGCGACAGTACTACAGCAAGAAGAGACAGTGCAGCTGGAGCCACAGTCTCCCATACCTTGCATACAAAGCTACTGTTTATCCAGCACCATGGAAACCAGCACCTCAGGGTGAGGCCAAGATGAGGAAGATGGGGATGCAGGTGCTGCTTTTAGGCACATGATTTTAACCTCCAACATAAGAGATCTAAGCTTTAAGGACATTCCTCCTTTCCAAAAAACAACCTTCCCAATTCTAGACTGGGAAGAGGAAGCTGGAAAATAGGACAGCTTGACAGAGACCTCACTCTCCTGTGCAATGAAAGTATGTGGAAGAGCTAGTGCTACAGATACAGTTTTGTTATGTACAGTCTCACCAAAACCCTTAGTCCTATACCTAAATGTCTACCTATAGGTATCTGTACTATCTAACACTTCTAAGAGGTATTTCCTTCTTAGAAAAATGAAGTGATTGAAAGGAAACTCTTGCCTCAGAGCAAATGAGGTACCAGAAAAAGAGAACAGGAAGGAGATGCTTTGAAGAGTTTAACAGTCCCAACTCTGCCATTAGATACATTTCCTATGGAAGCATGGAGTATTACTGCAGCTGTACAGAGAACAGGATTGATATTTAAGCTATGAAAACCAGGAATAAGCTGAGAGCCTGCCCTTGGGATATCATTCCACTCACTGGTGAAGGAAAAACAACAGTTCACTTTATTTCCTTTGAATCCCCTGGACTGTAGGGGAAAAACACAAGCCTACTCACTCTCAAACTGCCCTGGCTTTACTTGCAGTGGAATGATTAGCAAATAACGGAAACCATCAGTCAAGCCAACACACTATACAAATACATTTTATTTAGAGATACCCATAGTAAGATGCACAAATACTTTTTGTTCACCAATTTTCAGATCACACAACTTCAAGTAGTGGAAAAAACAAACTGCAGTTAATTACAATTATCTATATAACAGGGCAGTAGTAAAAGATACGTTTGTCAGACTACAGCATAGTTAACAACACTCAGGTGAGAATGCACAGATCTATGTACTTAAAAAGTGCATGGGTCATTGCCACATACACTAACATGCTTTTTCAAAGAGCAACATCTTTCTGGCATGTGAACACAGTAACCCGGTTAATGAAAGATGGAAAATTAGGCTCTTAATTTGATCTGGAAATCTATCTATTAACAGTTTTCTTCCAAATGGCAAATTAAGAGTTATTTGCAACTGACACAGGGAAAACAATCTGTAAAAATCACTGTTACATTGTCCATGGAGTCAAGCAAAACACAGGTGACTAAAATGATCAGTTCCAGCCTACATCTTCACAGCTCTTCTACCACAGTCTTCTTCAGAGGAGTCCAGAGTACTTGACTGCATTTGGCAAGCTGGCAAAAGAGCTGCAATCCAAGATCTTGCACTCACACTGAGTTCTTCCACAAGAGATCTCAATCCTCAAATTTCAAAAACCCCCTGTTCCACCTGCAAGCACATCAACTGCATCACATATTGCTGGGTTTACTTTTAAATTCCCATCTGAATGGAGGGAAACGTAGGAAGTGATGTTGATCTGAGAGAGTAGCTGCATTGGTTTAAAGTTATATTTAAAACACATGGAACCTGGACTCTTCTCCAGTGTCTCTCTCAAACCAAGGAAGTTCAGCAGGTTCCACTGCTCAATACAATCCCTGTTTTACTTTCTAATAGGGATAGTGCTGTATGATGCTTGGGAAAGACTAGCAAGGACTGTTGTGTAGATGATTACACGTAAGAGCAAGAAACATATTATATCAGTCTTCAGTTAAACTTCTTCCTTTGCAAGCAGAGAGAGACAGAGACTGACTTTTGCATTACAGTTGAGAGGCACATTTTGCATTGATGAAAAGAAAACCTCAGTTTACATTGCACCTTTCTGTGGATTAGAACACAGGCAAACCTCCTGTTAAAGCAATTTTTATAAAAAAACAAAAAACAAAAAACTCAGTTACTGTTCCTCTATGTAAAATTCTTAAACTGCTCCCTCACCTATTCTACCCAGAGATACCTTTCCACTTGTGAATAGGTATTTGTGTAAGAGATCCTTGTTTCTGTGCAACTTGGAAGTAGACAAGTAGTTCTGATGCCTCACGGGGTGGGTCCCTGTATGATGTTCAGGAGAGTGGAGAAAGTCAGTACGATTTTGTACATAAGCAGTGAATCCCACAATAAACGAGAAAAATAAAAGCCACCAAATTGAAAAAGGCAGCAGTAGAGAAATCAACTCCTTCATGGAACAGGAACGAGTTTGGAGCAAAGTCTTTCCTACCAAAAGGTGCATACCCGTCCAGGGAGATACCCAGGGCTGAGACAAATGAATAGGGAAACTGTGAACAAGGCCTGAATTCAGCAAGCTACTGCCTAAGTGAGTGCAGAATTCTCATAAACTGCAGTAGGTCTTTAACAGGTGCTCCCAGGCTTTGCAGAACTGGTACGTGAGCTAGTAAACCATGAGAGGACAGGGAACTTGCTCAAGTCCCAAGGGGCAGAGAAGGCGGCAAGACGGGAGCGAGGCCAGGATGAGATGCTGAGAATGGAAACACAGCATTTTGAACAAGAGTGACACAGCCCATTAGAAGTTATTTATCCAGATCTTTTTGTAATGATCCCACTATCACACCTGCACAGTGAGAGGAGGCCAGAGCAGCCAACTGAAGCTGTAAGCCCCAGCTGGTCTGTTACACCCCTGCACATCAACAATCAACCAGGTGAACGGAGCTGCAGACAAGGCCCTTTTGCTCCACCATCCTGGCAGGAAGCACGTGGAGGTGGCTGGTGGCAGCTGTAAAGCATGCTAGTCATAGCCAATCATGAAAACAAAGAGACAAGTGCATTGGTAACCTTGAGTGATGAGGGGGAGTGAGTGACTACTGAGGAAACTGGTTCATCCCCATGCCATCTTCACATCTGAAGAGGGATGACCAGCAGTTTCGCAAGCTCAGGTAGCAACTAATCTGCAGTTGCATAAACATAAGGCATGACAGAGCAAACCCTCAAGGCTTCCATTGCTCAAGCACTCCGTTACCAGCTCATTTCTGAGCACAAACCAGCCTTTGACATTACTGCTGGCCAAAACTCATTATAATAACTTCTGCCTTCTGAGCACAGGGTTAGTTTAGCTTGTAGCCCTACTTTAGCATAGTTTTTTTCATAATCCACCAAATATGCAAAAGTCAAAAAAATTTTTGGAGAAAGTCTTTAAATGGGATCAATCCAGCAGAAAGTCAGTAACACACCCTCCTGGCTTTGCCCTCAATGAAATCTTTAGTTATGACACTGAGTAGCAGCCAAAGATGGCAGTTCTCTGGTTGACTAAACCGCCACCGATGAGTTTAACAAACACACAGACGCAGGGCACTTCCACTTCCTGATCTGATGACATCCACCATACAATACTGACGAAAGAGAATTTCAGCTTCTGTAGACTGTGCAAGAGTGGAGTCTCCACTTGAGGCAGCTAGCCAGCCACTGAAGTTTATGGTAAAATCACAGAGTGATCTTTCTACAGTGAGCTACAGTTTTTCTTTTTATTGTGACTTGGTATTTTTCAGACTAGGCAAGCACCTTTGAACTGATTTTTAAAGGTGGACAAGGAAGAAATGGGATAAGAGGAAGATGCTGAAGGTTGGAAAAAGTTAAACCCACCTATTCTACTCTGAAAAGTGACTGTGATAAAAAAAGGACCTTTTACTGAATTTGAAGACACTCTGAAGTTAGCAAGAAGTAAAAAGAGAACTCCAGGTTAAATCTGCACTGGAGTACAGAGAGAACAGATACAGTTAGCACATGAAACACACATACATGGGAGCTCCTTGGCCATGTATTAATGTCAATACACTGCTAACTAATTGTGCTGATTCTAAAAACAGAAGTAGCCTCATGGATCAGAGTGCAGTACTGTACTTCAGTTAATTATGGATATGCACATCCATTGAAGGCCACACTGATTGGCGTTCCTGTTTCCATGCTCTTATGATCAAATTAACCTTACAGCTGGGGAGGGACATCTTGTATTAATCACACCATCGTCTGCTATCTGCTTAAGAGATGGAAACTCAGCCCAAATTCCAGATGCCAGTTTGAGTTTAAGAACAAAGGTATCCTTTGCCGATTCAGAAAACAAAACCAAACATGTAATGTCTTTGTGTTTTTAAAAAAATAAATCATCAATTTTCAGAAAGGAGAAACAATTTACAAGGTAACAGACTGCTCAGCCCCACATACAGACAGGCTGGTTTTACATACTATCTGCAATTTCCCACTGTTCCACTTGCAACCTGCATCAATAATTTTGAACAGTTTTACCTTACATTTAAAAATGTACACTGTAACATTTGAAGATAGCTGTTACTGCTTCACTCAACAGCTTCTGTGATAATTTGGGATCCAGTGCTGTTACTGACACAGCTCACGATACAAACAGCAAGCTGAGAAAGGCTTTGTTAAATGGGTGGTATTGCAAGAGTTATTAACAAATATCAGACCCTGTATTCAGAACAAAATCCAGTAAGTATCAGCAAGTCATGATTTTTTTTTTTCCCTCTGAAGGCTTTAGATCTTATTAAATATATTTGGAAAAGAACGTTAAAGAATTCCCTGTAGGACATCCTACCCTCATGCAACAAGTTGTGATCACTGCACATTTTAAAACACCTTGTGTAGTTTGTGCATCAGATACATGATAGGCAACAGGGAAGATCCAGCATTTGTGTACACATTAACATACAAGCAAGCACTGATAGATGTCACAGGTAAGACTGATCCCAAGACAAACCAGTGCATTGATTTGTGTCTACACCACATCCTAAAACACATGGAACAAGTCACAAGTTAACAGTACAAACCTGTTGCAACTTCAACACATACATCTTAGAAAAAGACAACGCATGTACCCAGTCCTAAGACAGTGATGAGTTTGTGACATAACTTTACAAAGATCAAGGTACCAGAAGAGGAAGGCACATTAACCTCTGGTTGGTCCATTTCGGTATTACTTGGATGAGTCATAGCGATATATACCCTGAGACTGTGGGAGGCCTTGAAAAGGAAAGGAGACCAGGTGAATGGGCAAATAAAAAGTACAAGTTTAATGAGATTTTAAGATTCAGCACCTGAATTTTCCCTTTTATTAAGGGAATCTAGAAAAGCAGTTCCTAAGAAAACAATGTATTGACTCCTAGATTTTTATTCTGAGGTCAGAACATCTATGACTACAGAGACATCGCGCTACATTGCAAGGGGTTTTTACACACCTTTTCAGTTTCAGTCTAATGACCAGAATTTGTATACAATCCAGTGTTTCACTTGGTATGTTTGGGGGTACAGACATGGTCAGGCAGCCCACATTTTCTCAACTCTGCCAAACCTGCAACCCTGCTTAGATCTGTGTGCACTTTTAGACCATACTGCTCCTAGCAGGATACTAGAAGATGGCACTCAATTGGGAAGATTCCTTTCTGTCAAGAGCATTCTTTTGATTAGCCAAGTACCACATGGTTCTGATAAAGAAACACAGCATCACAGGCAAGAAGATACTTCCTAATTTAAATCATTGAAAGTTAACATGGAGAAACAAGAATAATAGGGATATCTACTTGGTCTTTCTGAAAATGTTTCTGATTCAGCCCTTTCACAAGTACCTCCTGAGGAATGAACAAGTATCCCCTCTTTTTTTAAATTCCTCAGGAATCCTGACAGCAATACCAAACACTGTTGGGCTTTCACCTTTTTTCTTGTGCCCCCTCTCACCACACAAGTGTCCACTTGCAGAGGGAAGGGAGAGCATACACAGGAGATCCCTTCAGACAAGCTGTGGCTGTATTCTCCTTTCACTCTCCCTTGTCTGCGACATGGACAAATTCCTAGTGTTTGTGCTTCAGAGACTTTTAAATAAATTATGGATGGCACTGCAACAGTCAGAAATGCATTTTAAGTTGAGGTCACACCATCGGCTCTGGCTGTGGGGTGGCCAGTGGTGCACACCAGGATTTTTACTTGGCTTTAAGCTAGAGAGCATGTGCCTGGCCAGAACAGGAATCCAGGGCTCAGCACGGGCTGGCCAGATGATCAGCTCTGCCTGCATCACACACAGCTCGGCAACAGTGTTCCTAGGAATGAGCTGTACCCAAATTCAGTAATTTAGTCATAGCAGCAATTGCAATAGAAGTTAATTAAGAACATCAGACACCCTGGAAAAGTGCGTTCATGGAAAGTAACGGTAGGGTATCAGACCACCACAAACAGATCTCACAGATCCTACCTGGCTGCTGAAAGATGCTGCTGCTTTGCCAGGATGCAGTAACCGCCAGCCCATCTGTTCTTGGTTTCTTGCAAACAAACAAAACAGGTGACCTCCATGAAGGGTCTAGGCAAGCCTGCTTTATTTCACATCTGCACCGGGTAAGGGACACTAGTTCACAAGGTCAGTAAGTGTCTCTCAGCTGAGGGGCAGAAATTAAGACACCAAACCACCACTCAACGTAGCTGGATCATATAATCTGTTAACGCTGCACCTTCAAGCTATATACAAAGCAAGAGAAATTCTGGAGAAAAACAACTGATACAAAAGTATCTTAATCCTTAGGATACAAAAAGCTGCCAAAGACTTGAAATGGAGGCAGCACATATATCCCCATAATGAAGTTCAGGAGTCACCCTCATTAAGGGCGTCACAAGAGTCACCCACAACATGAATGTAACCTTTGTGGACAGACTAAGTCCAGTAAGATCACTTGGCATTCTAGCAATGAATCTTAAAAATGGATCTATGAGGAAAATGAACAACACAGACTAGGAACAAACACCTATTAACTATTCTTTGGTAATTTACTCACCTTGGACTAACATCAGCAGCACTGATGAAGGAGCCAAACAAACAGACTCGCTTCTTTACCACAATCCCAGAAAGCACCAGAGGAGAGCACTAGCAATTGTCCCTGGCTGACTTGACCGTACAAGGAAGAAAGCTGGAGGAATTGCCAGGAATAAGGTGTTAGGTGAAGAGAGAACAAGCACCACCCTCATTGCTATCCTCAAGCCAACACTGCAAAGTAGCTTCTGCTTCCTTAGGAATGTCCATCATGTAACACCCAATTGTTACTGGGAGATTGCTACCTAGTACTTACAAGCTGGGTATTACCGAACCCATAATTGAGTCACTGGTTTGACTACTTGTGATTATGAATACTGAAAATATGATACCCAAAGATAGCCAAATGAACATCGTAGTCTACTGAAAAGAGCTGAGAGGTAACATTAACTGCTTCCTACACTCAGCAGCAGCACAAAAGATCCCATATGACTGAAAAGTTAATAGCAGGAAGAAAAGTCTGAAGGTTATGATTAAAGTTCTTTTCTCTCCTTCAAGTGCCTAATGCAAGATAAACCAGTCTGTTCCCCCTACGAACACACCTTTACTCTGTGTCCTGGTTTGAGCCCAGAGGGCAACTAAGCACCACCCAGCCCTTCACTTACCCCTTCCCCTCAGGAATGGGTAGGAGAAAATAAAGCAAAAGGCTCAAGAATTGAGATAAGGGCAGGGAGGGGCGGATCACCCATTATGGTCATGGGCAACAGGCAGACTTGTTAGGGGAAGGAAAAAAAAAAAAAAACAAACCCAAGCATCACTTAAATTCAAACACTAACAACACTTAACAGACAGAGTAGGACAGTGAGAAGAGCCACCACAACTCAAAAACACCCCTCCCCACCCCTCCCTTCTTCCCAGGCTCAGTTTTGCTCCGGATGTCTTTACCTCCTCCCCTCCAGTGGCACAGGGGGTAGGGAATGGGGTTACAGTCAGTCCCTGCCACTCCTTCCTCCTCAAGGGAGAAAACTCCTCGCATTCTCCCCTGCTCCAGCATGGTTCCCCACACACGGGGGACAGTCCTCCATGAACATTCTCTGGCCATGAGTCCTTCCCACAGGCTGTAGCTGCGCCCATGCTGCTCCAGCATGGGTCACACCTCCCTGTTGCAGTCCTCCCAGCGCCAAACTACAGCAGTGGGGGCTTCTTTCCACAGATCCTGGCCTCCTTCAGGTGCAGACTCCAGCATGGGGTCCTCCACAGGATGCAGACTGGTCTCTGGACCTCCACCAGGGGCAGGAGGGGCGGCCCTGCCCTCTCACCACAGGATATGGGGGGAGAGGGTGCGTGTGTGGTGTGTCTCTGCTCTGGCACACCTCCCCCATTTCCTCTTCCTTTCTCCTACTGACCTCTGTGTTTCCATAGATGTCCTCACAACTTCTCCTCACAAGTCCCAACTCTTCCTCCTAGGTGTCGTCTTGAATACGTTATCACAGAGGTGCAGCCACCATTGCTAACTGGCTCAGCCCTGGCCAGAGGTGGGTCTGACTTGGAGCCAGGGGAGCTTCCAGAAGCTTCTCACAGGGGCCACTGCTGTAGCCCCTCCCCTGCTACCAAAAACAACCCCACCCCACCCCACCCCACCCCACCCCCCCGCCGCCGCAGAAACCCAGGACACTCTGTAAGCTCATCATGCAAACATGTACAAAGGCAACTGCCCAGTTCTACAGTCTGAGCCAGCCTCAAAGGTCTACCCAGTTTAAAAGAAAGCAAATTGAAGGTCTCAAGCATGGCTTGACAAAATGCCAGCAAGCCCGTTTCTGCTTGACAGAGGTCACCTCTGCAAGTACAATATTCCTACAGTAAAGACTGGGATGATTTGGGGTGGAAGAGGCATCCCTAAATAGGCCACTCCAAAGGGCATGAAAGAGCAAAGGAATGGAATAATTAAGAAACACTGGAAAATATAAGAAAGTCTAAAAATGTGCATGCCACTGGGTCTCGGCAGAGCAGAGTGAACTATTCAATAAGCTACTGAAATGCAGTCACCAGACTGAATTCCATTCATTGCAGGGGTGTATCTGCCATTTGAACAATGGGGTGCACCCAACACCTCCATGCAAGAGCCTGGAAATTCCCTGCTGTACAGCCATTCCTGCAATGTGATGGGAAACCCCTGCATCTCTCACCATGATCCTGGATTTCAGTTCTGATGTCTAAACTAGTATGGAAACAAAATCAAATCAAGTAAGAAAACCTGTCTTTTTCTCCTATTTCTCCTATCACTTATCTTTGGACAGCTGGCAGAATATCACCTTCCTCTGCCACAATTTCTAACACTCACTGGACCAAAAGTGACATATGACCAACCACAAAATATTCTGAAACTTAACATCTGTATCACCACAAGCATTTAAAACCACTGAAATAAGCTAGAAATTAAGTTCTCTCTGGCCCAATTTGTTTGCAAGCTTGCAGCACTATCTACTTTGTTTCTAGTTTTTTGAGGGGATTTTCATACAGCAACAAGGATGGCTCCCTCCCCATGAGACGTTATCTTTTCAAGAAAGCATCATGAAGGCAGAATACACAATCATGAGAGACAGGAGGAATTTTACATCATTGTCCAGATTCTTCTGAGAATTGTCCAAAGCTTCATATGCAGACAAAAAAAAAAAAAAAACAAAACAAACCAAACCAACGAGAAAACAACAACAAACAGGAGGAAAAGGGCAGTCACACTACCAGTCTTTAGGACCACACACTGAGGTACTTGGAGAGTAAGCAGAAAGGGACACTTTCTAGGGGTGCCTCTTCAGTAACCTATGGACTCTGCAGAAAGATCAGTCTCTGTGTTTGGAGACTTGTTGCCTTTCTCTAAGGCGCGCGGTGGCCCGGTTCAGGAACGGCACGGCAACCAATCCCAGGTTGCGTGGTCCATCAGCACACATACACCAATACGGTGGAGGCAAAATGGCGTTTATTGTTAGGTTACATTGCCTTATATAGTCTAAGTCTACTTCGTCACTTCCGCCTGCTTACATTAAGGGTCCATGTCTCTTGGTTATAGGGAGGGAGGCTCTACCTTTCCGTACAACGCGATATCTTCCGGTCGCCGGACCCTAACTACCACAGTCAACCTCAGGTGAAGTGTCGGGATGCAGGGCGCTGCGCAAGGTTCCCTGCACTGGAGGGGCTGGAGTCTGGTCCGGTGTCAAGGGAGGGAGATGATGAGCACCTTGTGCAAGCCCACCTCACTCTTCCTCCCTCCCTCTCTCCCCGGATCACAGCCCTGTCCATGTCCCCACGTCCTGCGTGGCTGTGGTGGCAGGTGACACTGGGGACTCTGTCGCCCCGCTGCTCCCCTCTCCAGGGTCCATGCCTCTGCAGTCGCTGCAGTCCCAGGAGACGGCATCATCTTCCCCCAGGGCAGAGCAGAGCTGGTGGGTCCCTTGTGAGGCACAGGATGTGCACAGTAGAAGTCTCCAGGGCCAGGGGGAGCATCAGGACCCACTGCCACCAAAGGCCCCCGAGCTGTGTGTGGGTGCCAGCCCCGGCGCTGTGCTGAGCCCACGTCCACCCTGCTCCCGCCGGCAGCTGGGGCTGAGCTGCTGGCACTCACCCTGCCGTGCCGTGCCCATATCCCAGGGAGGCTCCATCCGTGCCCAGAGGAGGAGACGAAGGCATCGCCATCTCCTCGCTGGGGCTGCGGGGACCGCAGCCACCGGCACTCACCCATTCACCTCCACATGCTCGCGTCCCTCTGGGCACAGGCACTGGTTGGCATCACAGGAGCTGTGCCGCAAGTAATGGCCTGCAAAGGCCCCATCCTCCTCCTCCCAGGCAGCTTCCCGGCGGGAGCGGGGGAGCGCTCACCCTGGGGCCGTGGGGGACACCCCGGCGGCACCCGCGCAGGCAGGAGGGCTCAGCTGGAGCATCGCGGAGGGGGAGGCGGCAGCGGGAGGGAGGGCACTGACCTGTCAGAGATCCGGATGCCCAGGCGAAACATCTCTGGCAGGAATTGCTCCCTGCTGCTGCAAAGTGGGTAGCAAAAGTAGTGAAAGCCGGAGCGCAGCGCCTGTCCCTGGGGCAGAGATGGCATCAGCATCAGCACCCGGGGTCCGGTTCACCGCCCTGGAGCTGGGTGACGTGACAACAGGGTGACAGCAGGGGGGATCGCTCCAGGGGGCGGGGGCGATGCCACCTACCTGGATGCAGCCGCGGTGGAACCAGGCGCTGGCGCAGGCGGGACACACCAGGGTGTTGTAGCAGGGCCGCTCCGCCACCCCCTCCTGGCAGATGAGGCAGAGGGTCTGGTCCTGCTGCACCGCCCGCACCCGCTGCACTGGCCGGTGCTTCCAGGAAAAAGACTTGCAGGACGGAGGGGACAGCTTGGCCCCGGGCCCGGGACCCGGCCCCAACCCGCCCGGCCACCCGGCCCCGGCACCAGCCCCGGCCCCGACCCCGCGGGGCAGCCATACTCACTTGAACTCCCCGAAGAACTGGGAGACGCAGCCCCGCTTGCTGCCGCAGGGGAAGTGGAAGATGCCCCGGCCGGCAGCGCCAGGGCCGGCAGCGCCAGGGCCGGCAGCGCCAGGGCCGGCAGCGCCAGGGCCGGCAGCGCCAGGGCCGGCAGCGCCAGGGCCGGCAGCGCCAGGGCCGGCAGCGCCAGGGCCGGCAGCGCCAGGGCCGGCAGCGCCAGGGCCGGCAGCGCCAGGGCCGGCAGCGCCAGGGCCGGCAGCGCCAGGGCCGGCAGCGCCAGGGCCGGCAGCGCCAGGGCCGGCAGCGCCAGGGCCGGCAGCGCCGGGGCAGGACCCGGCAGGGCGCTGCCGGCCCCGGCAGGTGACCGAGGAGCCCGGCAGCTGGCAGATGTGGCACCTCTGGGGACGGCAGGAAGGACAACGGTGTCAGAGCCACAGTCCCCAGGGAGCCCCGCCGCGTTCTGTGGGGCCGCCCGGCTGGCCAACCGCGTCGGCATCACAGTTGTCCTGCCGGCACAGCCCGCACACTGCCGGGGGACAGAGGCACCGTCACCCCCAGCAGCACGCCGCGGAGCCGGTGGGGGTAATGCTGGGAGCGGGGATGGGGGAGAGGCCGGAGCACCCTGGGACGCTGCGGGGGCCTGTGGCAGCACAGCCGGGCACCGGCCAAAATCCCCTCTGGCCGGTGCCCGGGGGGAAGCTCTGCACTCACCTCTCTCCTTGGAGACGGGACATCTCCTTTTGCGCTTGGGAGGAGCGCAGGAGGGTCTTGCCTGCTCCTCCGGCAGCGCTGGGGGACACTGCTCTCTTGGGCACTCTGACACCCTGGGGCCGGCAGCCGCCGCCGCTCCGACCGGCGGGGCCCGCGCGCTCCGCAGCGCCGGCCGTACTGATTGGCCCGGCCGCCCGGGAGCCCCCTCAGGAGAAGGGGGACGTGACCGGCGCGCCCGCGGCTAATGGCCGCCTGCCCACAAGATGGCGCCCGCGGGCCGCGTCGCGGCGGTAACGGTCGCCCGAAGGCGGGTTTTCTCCCGCTTCCATCAGGGTCTAGTTCTCGTTCTCTCGACTGGTCTTCCCAGTTTCAACCCTGCGGTCTGAAATGAGGGGTACCTCTTGGTACCTGCCTCAACTGATGCCGTGGCTGAGAGATCGCACTAAGAAGATGCAGCTTCCATTTGGGTACAAAAAATTCTGTCCCTGGACTTCTGTATCAGTTTTGTCCTTTGACAACACTGCTGGTCCCCTGGGGCTCTGCTGAGCGTGATGTCCTATGGGACCAAATAACCCCTTGGCTAGTTTGGGTTAGCTGTCCTGGCTGGGCCACTTCAGCGTTCCTTGTGAAAATTAACTCTAGCCCAGCTGAAAAAAGGACAGCCTCCCTTGCTCAAAAGGAAGCACAGGGACCCTGGCACAACACCCCGTCTCCTGGCCCATCAGCTGAGGCTGAAGAGGCCAGCATCCTCAAAGAACACCCCGACACCCACCTGCCGCCCCAGCCCCTGTCCCACAAACCTGCATCTCCTCACTAAGAAAAGTTGGAACTGGGCGTGTGGCTTTGCTGATGTGCCTGAGCACCGCAGGGCTGAGCCTCCGCGGTGGCCCCGACCCTCGTGTTGGCACTGCGGGTGCCGCCGGCCCGTTACCCCAAGAGGAGCCGGCTCTGGCAGCCCCAGGGGAGACGCTGGTGTCACGGCGTGCTGTGGCGTACTGAGGCACGGACTCAAATCACGGGTGATGCTGAGACGCTCGACTTCAGCACGCTGGCTGCTTGTATACCTTTCGTGCGTTACGGTACTTTCCCATCAAGTTACAGCACTCTCCTACCAGCTGAACACCAGCAGGTGTTCCGCGCTAATCTCGCAGTACTACTGGCAGTCTTCTTGCTTCCTTCTTTCCCAGCAGCAGCCGAAGCTTGTGAGCATTTTTCTCGTAACGAAGCCCATGTTAAAACCAAGGCACAGCACTCTTCTAACTACCAGGAAGAAACATTGACTCTACTTTCGCAGGGTCGACTTGGCCGAGGCCTCCGAGTACTTGTGTTCAGGCTGAGGCCTGCTCCAAGGCCTAGCACGCACTTCCATTTTGTGTCCCCCGACAGCGTGGGGCCGTGCTGGGCGGCAGTGGAGGTTAACACGGGCTGGGGAGGGGGAAGCACCGTGGGAGCTGCTGTGGGGCCCAGGCCGCCCTGGCCAGGGAGGGGAGGAGCGGGGAACCCAGGGCATGGGGAGGGCAACTGGGTCCCCGGGGGACCCTTCTCCTGCGTCAGGGCTCCAGCCGGGACTGCAGAGACACCCAAAGGAGTTGATAGCACAAACAGTTGAGGCATCCAGACTCTTGAAACTTCCTTAGCAGGCAGGCACACTGATGTGGTTTAAATCAGGATTTTGATAGAATTGAAAGTATTTTTTAATCACTTTACCTAGTAAGACAGATACAGTTTAACTTAACAGATTTTCCTGCTGGAGAAGGCTGCAGCTGAAGTCCTGTCTTGCATGCCCGGGGCCGGGAGCCAAGCGCGCCGGGGGAAGCAGCGGGGCCATCGCGGTTGGCAGCGGGGAAGGGTCACTTCTTCTGGGGCTGGAAGTGCTTCGCATGTGCCTCCACGCAGGGCTCCCGGGTATCCGCGCACAGCTCCTTCTTCTTCTTGGTGACCAGGCTGCTGGGAGCCTGTGTCCCCGACCCCCTCCCGGCCACCCTCAGGGCACAGCCCCAGCCACCGCAGCCCGAGCCCCCAGCAGCGGTGGGTGCTCACATCACCCCTGGCTGGGTGCAGCTGCTGCTGGAGGTGTAGGTGGGGCTGGGGGTGCCATCGCTCCACGGGAGCTGCCAGGGCAGGCGGGGTGACCCATCCCTGTCAGCGGGGACCCTGGTGGCTGTGGGCAGGGCTGACTGACTGTACGTATGCACCGATGGCATCTGTTGAGTAGTTGGGAAGTCTTTTTTGAGGGCCCTGGACTAGTCAACCTCAGGTGAAGTGTCGGGATGCAGGGCGCTGCGCAAGGTTCCCTGCACTGGAGGGGCTGGAGTCTGGTCCGGTGTCAAGGGAGGGAGATGATGAGCACCTTGTGCAAGCCCACCTCACTCTTCCTCCCTCCCTCTCTCCCCGGATCACAGCCCTGTCCATGTCCCCACGTCCTGCGTGGCTGTGGTGGCAGGTGACACTGGGGACTCTGTCGCCCCGCTGCACCCCTCTCCAGTGTCCATGCCTCTGCAGTCGCTGCAGTCCCAGGAGACGGCATCATCTTCCCCCAGGGCAGAGCAGAGCTGGTGGGTCCCTTGTGAGGCACAGGATGTGCAGAGTAGAAGTCTCCAGGGCCTGGGGGAGCAACAGGACCCACTGTCACCAAAGGCCCCCGAGCTGTGTGTGGGGTGCCAGCCCCGGCGCTGTGCTGAGCCCACGTCCACCCCGCTCCCGCCGGCAGCTGGGGCTGAGCTGCTGGCACTCACCCTGCCGTGCCGTGCCCATATCCCAGGGAAGCTCCATCCCTGCCCAGAGGAGGAGACGAAGGCATCGCCATCTCCTCGCTGGGGCTGCGGGGACCGCAGCCACCGGCACTCACCCATTCACCTCCACATGCTCGCGTCCCTCTGGGCACAGGCACTGGTTGGCATCACAGGAGCTGTGCCGCAAGTAATGGCCTGCAAAGGCCCCATCCTCCTCCTCCCAGGCAGCATCCCTGCGGGAGCGGGGGAGCGCTCACCCTGGGGCCGTGGGGGACACCCCGGCGGCACCCGCGCAGGCAGGAGGGCTCAGCTGGAGCATCGCGGAGGGGGAGGCGGCAGCGGGAGGGAGGGCACTGACCTGTCAGGGATCCGGATGCCCAGGTGAAACATCTCTGCCAGGAATTGCTCCCTGTTGCGGCACAGCGGGCAGCAAAAGTAGTGAAAGCCAGAGCGCAGCGCCTGTCCCTGGGGCAGAGGTGGCATCAGCATCAGCACCCGGGGGTCCGGTTCACCGCCCTGGAGCTGGGCGACGCGACAACAGGGTGACAGCAGGGGGGATCGCTCCAGGGGCCGGGGGCGATGCCACCTACCTGGATGCAGCCGCGGTGGAACCAGGCGCTGGCGCAGGCGGGACACACCAGGGTGTCGTAGCAGGGCCGCTCCGCCACCCCCTCCTGGCAGATGAGGCAGAGGGTCTGGTCCTGCTGCACCGCCCGCACCCGCTGCACCGGCCGGTGCTTCCAGCAAAAAGACCTGGAGGATGGAGGGGACAGCTTGGCTCCGGGCCCGGACCCCGGCACCAGCCCCGGCCCCGACCCCGCGTGGCAGCCATACTCACTTGAACTCCCCGAACAACTGGGAGACGCAGCCCCGCTTGCTGCCGCAGGGGAAGTGGAAGATGCGGCGGCAGCGCCGGGGCCGGCAGCGCCGGGCCCGGCAGGTGACCGAGGCGCCCGGCAGCTGGCAGATGTGGCACGTCTGGGGACGGCAGGAAGGACAACGGTGTCAGCGCCACAGGCCCCAGGGAGCCCCGCCGCGTTCTGTGGGGCCGCCCGGCTGGTGACACCGGGCCCCTGATAGATAAGGATGCCCCCCGTACCCTCCAGATCCCCCCCCTGCCGCAGGAACGGGCCTTTTTGCGTCATGGGGTATCTGACTTGGGGGTTGCTTGCAGCCGGCTGCCAGAGCAGCGCTGGGGGCTGGGTGGGTGGCTGCTGGCGTGTGCAGTGCCAGGCACGGGGCGTGGGGACACGGTGGGGACACATGGGGACAAGGCCTCACTTTCTGTGCCACCCGCTTCAGCTCCTGGCGGATATCAGGGAAGAGGAAGCCGTAGAAACCCTCTTCGTTGGCCCCTCTCTGCATCAGCCCGCTGGCGTGGTACTGCAAGGGGGTTTTGAAAAGAGGGTGAGTGCCAGGGGCTGCCTGCCGCGATTGAGAGACGGAGACCCAGCTCAATGCAAGTCAGGATCTACTTTATTGAACACAACAACCGATTTTATATTCCAAACAGACAAAGAGAGACATGTGTTTTAAGCTGATTGGCACAATGGTTAATCACCTAATACATATTACAAAAATTGAGCTCATGATTGGCTAACGTCTAAGGTCAGCTTGACATTTTCTGCAGTTAATTTTCTGCTAGCTCACAGCATTCTTCTTCTTAACAACTTCTACTCCTGTTTCTATAGCACATGCTTATCTCTAGTTAAGAAACCAGCCCTCCTGGAAGAAATCGTCCTTAGCCCCAGGGGTGTAACAGTTTGCTTACAGCTTATGCAAATTACGATGCGCCAAGTTGAGCACGTCCCTCCTAATCAGCTCTATCTCGCTGCTAGAAGGAGAGACCAGGCTGCCCCCGGCATCTCCCCCTTCTTGTTGCACAATAAGGACCCTTTTCACTGAACTGGCTATCAGGTTCTGCACACACTGCAAAAAACAGGGTAAACAAAGTAACAAATGAATAAAAACGACTAAAGCATACACAATCATTTTTACAAGGCTTCTCAACCATCCTGATAGGCTTACTGTCTATCAAAGAACAATTCAGAAAATTAAAAACATATAAAGCTTTCTGAAGACGTTCCTCGGGGGTAACGGTCCCTATTCCCCCTTTTTGTTGTTGCAATAAGCGTTTCAGAGACTGATGAGAGCGTTCAATTAAGGATTGGCCCGTGGGGGAATGAGGGATACCCGTAATGTGGTTGATCCCCCAAGAACTCAAAAACTTTTTAATTGCAGTTGAAATATATGCAGGGCCATTGTCAGTTTTAATTTGAGAAGGTATGCCTAAAGTGGCAAAAGCACGCAGCAGATGTCGTTGAACATCGCGCGCCTTTTCGCCAGTATGACAAGAGGCAAATAATGCCCCAGAAAAGGTATCAATAGAGGAGTGAATATATTTTAAGTGACCAAACTCCGAAAAATGAGTGACGTCGGTTTGCCAAAGTTGCAAACTTTGCAATCCTCTAGGATTAACTCCTCCTGCTATTGTAGGAAATGAGTGCCTTTGACAATCGGGACACACAGCAACTATACTGGTTGCCTGCTGAGTAGTAAGGCCAAATTGTCGCTTAAGCCCACCAGCATTTTGGTGAAAGAAAGCGTGGCTGAGTTTTGCTTGTGCTATGCGGTCTGGCAGTACCTGTACCGGTAATGTAAGCAGGTCAGCTTGCCGGTTCCCTTCCGCTATAAAGCCAGGTAAGGAAGTGTGAGATCTGACATGCATAATGAAATAGGAATGAATGCGAGAATCTAAAAGAAAAATAAGCTCCTGTAACAAAGCAAATAATGCAAAATGTGAGACATTTCGTAACACAGACGCCTCAGCTCGTTCAACAATCCCTGCAACATAAGCTGAATCAGTGATGATATTAAGCGGTGTAGACCATTTTCTAAAGCTCGGACGACGGCAGTCAGTTCCACGATTTGGGGGGAACCCGGCACTGTCTTTATATCCGATTCCCATTGTTTGCGCTGGTCGTCCCACCAGAGGATAACAGATTTGTGGGACTTCCCAGATCCATCTGTAAAAACAGTAAGAGCTTGCAAAGGCTGGTCACTCCTCTTTGGTCTAGGTACAAGCTGGAAATTAGCATTAAACAATTTATGAGAAGGTGGGTGAGAAGTGAGTTGGCCTGTATAACCAGCTATCGCTATACTGAAGGCTTCCGATTGTTGGTGAAGCCACTGCAAATAATCACTGACCATAGGCAAATAAATACAAGTGAAGTCCATTCCAGACAACATTAACAAGCGCCGCCTGGCACGGACAATCAAGGATGCAAACATTTCATGCTGTGTTGAGATGGTTTTCGTGGGTTGATTCGGTAAAAATACCCATTCAATGATAAGCAACGGGTCAGACTCCTGCAAGTCCCATTGAAATATCAAGGCATGAGGCTGTCGAGCAGGATTCAAAATGATTAAAAGGAAAGGTAACTCAGGGGCATATCGATGTGCCTGTCTTAAGGTAATAGCTGTAGCAACTTTTTGTAAGGAATCAACAGCTGCAGGGTTGAGAGCGCGAGGGGAACATAAGTCTGTGCTCCCCTTAAGCAGGTCGAATAAAGGACTTAAATCTGCATTGGAAATTCCTAGCAAAGGTCGAACCCAATTAATTGTTCCCAACAACTTCTGCACATCATGCAAAGTCCTCACATCTGCTTGAATTAGTAAAGGCTGTGGGACTATAGTTTGAGCCCGTATGCGCCAGCCTAGATATTTCCATGGTGGTATTTTCTGAACCTTTTCTGGCGCAACACAAAGACCTGCTGAATTAACAGCAGTTATGACAAGGGCTACAGCTTCCTCCATGACTTCGTGATGTTGTGCTGCCACTAGAATATCATCCATATAATGGTACAATAAAACGCAGGGCATCTTTGTTCTAACAGGGCTAAGGACCTTGGCTACATACCATTGGCATATTGTGGGACTGTTTTTCATTCCTTGTGGTAGCACAACCCACTGATATCTCTGCAATGGAGCTTGCATGTTGACGCTTGGAACTGAAAAAGCAAATTTAGGAGAATCTTCTGGATGCAAAGGGATATTAAAAAAGCAGTCCTTGAGGTCAATGACTGTCAGAGACCAGTCCCGGGGGATCATTGTGGGAGAAGGGAGCCCTGGTTGCAGGGCTCCCATGTCTTCCATAGCGTCATTAATTTTTCTGAGGTCATGGAGCAGGCGCCACTTGCCAGTTTGTTTTTTAATCACAAAAACAGGTGAATTCCAGGGGCTTACAGAGGGCACAACATGTCTTTTGGATAACTGTTCATCAACTAATTCTTCCAGGGCGCGAAGCTTTTCCATCGGCAGGGGCCATTGATCCACCCAGACAGGGGTATTAGTTTTCCAGGTTAATTTCAGGGTGTCGCGCACCTCAATGGCCCCTCCTAAAAATGCGTTTGAATAGCCATTCCCCATTGTGACAGTGCATCACGTCCCCATAAGATCATAGGCACAGGTAGCACAAAGGGCTTAACAGAGGCTACATGCCCCTCCGGGCCCAGTATCTGAATGAGCTCTAGGCTCTGGTGACTATTTCCAGCACCTCCAATCCCTGCTAAGGTCTGAGAAACATTGGCCAGAGGCCATTGTGGGGGCCATTTAGCCTGGGAGATCACCGTAACCAGAATCACTATTCTAACATCCACTTTCGGTGCCAATCTCCTGCTGTAGTAGTGATAATAATGCCTGTAATACTCTTCAGGATGATCCAACATGTAGTCATAATCTTTGCGCATTTCTTCATCCGGAGCGGCTCCGGCCGCGGCGGCGGTCCCCGCTCTCTCACCTTGAGCGTCTCGTAGGCGGTGGCGATGAGGAGGAACTTCTCGTGTGCCGCCTGCGGGCCGCCGCCCAGCGCGGCCGGCTCCCCGCGGTAGCGGTCGGGGTGGTACTTGCGGGCCAGCTGCCGGTAGGCGCGGGCGATCTCCGCCTTGCTGGCCTGCCGGCTGACGCCCAGCACCTCGTAGCACACCCGGCGGCCGCAGTACAGCCCCTCGGTGAGGCCCCGCGCCGCCGGCAGCAGCAGCGCGGCGCACACACAGAGGCACAGCAGCCGCCGCCGCCACGCCGGCACTGCGCGCCCGATCGCCGCCGCCGCCGCCATTTCGCTGCCGCCACCGCCCCCGCGCTTCCACATTATCTATCTGGCGCTCTAAGGCTTGCTTTAATCTGTCAATAAATTGCATATAAGGCTCCCGAGGTTCCTGAGTAATGGTAGTAAAAGCCTTTTGTGGCTTTTGAGAGTCAGGTATTTTAAGCAGAGCCTTCTTTGCTTCATTCCGCGTGGCGTCAAGCGCTTCCCGCGGAATATCCCTCGCCTGAGCCACCGGGTCCGTGTGCTGGCCAGTACCCGTAAGATGCTCAATAGTCAATGCAGCAAGAGCAGGATTATTATGGCCCACATAGGTTAGTAAAAGCGTTTGGAGTCCCCTCCCCCATTGCGACTCCCATAGCGAATACTGTGTGGGGGTTAACAGCAACTGTGCGAGAGATTTGAGATCATGCGGAGTCATGACATAAGTATCTAAGACAGAAGATAACAAACTCGCGAAATATGGGGAAGAGAGGCCATGCTCGGTAACAGTACGGCGCAACTCCTTCACCACAGGGAAGGATAATGCCTCCCATTGAGCCCCCCTCCCCTGATAGATAACAGGAGCGACTATTTTTTTCGCAAGTTGCAAGTCCCCCTCTTTCAGAGCTTGTCGTTTAATATTTGCCCATACGTCCTGGGGATCGGGAGGGTAGAGATCTGGCTCCTCCTCTGGGTCCACTGGTCCTGGATCAAAAGGATCATCCTCTGGGGGGTACTTGGCGGCGCCCACCTCAAGAGGCTCCGAGGTCTTCTTATCGACCGGGAGACCTTTCCTGTCTTTAGTGTCTTTATTCTTAACGGTCTCCTGAGCCTTCAGAGTTTCAAAGATAGTCCTCCACCACGGGAGCATGCGCTGTGCTTCAGCATTCCCTGTTGTAGCCGCGTCCCACAGCTTAATCCCCACGTCATCCCAAAGCTCAGTCGTTAATATACTGGAAGCAGTTACAGTGGGGATTTTCACTTGTACCCACTTGAGCATAACCTTAAGATCTTGCCCAGAGAGATTCTTTTCATATTTTTTAAGAAGGGCTTTCATAAGTTCGTACACGTCCCTCTCTGGGGAAGACACCTGACTTCCCATGTCTCCCACAGCTCACCTCACAACTCCGGAGGGATTCTTAATGCCGGCTCCTGCTTCCTTTCAGCAGCTCATTCAAAGTTCTGTGGGACTCGCAGCATGCCACGCAGATAGGTGGTTCTTAATCCCGAATCACGTCGGGGTCACCAATTTGCCACGATTGAGAGACGGAGACCCAGCTCGATGCAAGTCAGGATCTACTTTATTGAACACAACAACTGATTTTATATTCCAAACAAAGAGATACATGTGTTTTAAGCTGATTGGCACAATGGTTAATCACCTAATACATATTACAAAAACTGAGCTCATGATTGGCTAACGTCTAAGGTCAGCTTGACCTTTTCTGCAGTTAATTTTCTGCTAGCTCACAGCATTCTTCTCCTTAACAACTTCTACTCCTGTTTCTATAGCACATGCTTATCTCTAGTTACGAAACCAGCCCTCCAGGAAGAAATCGTCCTTAGCCCCAGGGGTGTAACAGTTTGCTTACAGATTATGCAAATTACGAGACGCCAAGTTGAGCACGTCCTTCCTAATCAGCTCTATCTCGCTGCTAGAAGGAGAGACCAGGCTGCCCCCGGCACCGAGGCAAGATCCGGTTCTTCCCGCACTCGCTCCTACTCTCGATCATTTCGTCGTTCCCGTTCTCGTTCCTACTCGCGATCGCCACTGTACCCAGGAAGAGGCAAAGGGAAGAGGCACAACCATCGTTCTAGGTCAAGGCCACGTGGTTATGATCAAGGTTCAAGGTCAAGATCACCCACATCCAGAAGATCCCATTCACGGTCAAGGTCTCCAGTATTTAAAGGCCAGCCTCCCCCTAAACTTAGAAGGAGAGAGGGAGCATTTTAACAGATATACAGAGTTCCACCATATGATATGAAAGCTTCTTATGGCAGATCTGTTGGCTTTAGCGATCCATTTGACAAAGGACTGACGCAGAGAATGGGAAAGGAACTATAGGGAAAAATTTTACAAGGGCTGTGCTGTTGACGCTCAACCTTGACCTCCAGTAAACAGAGAGGGCTTTTCTCCAGCTGGGTTTGGTCCACCTGGGACGAGATGGGAGGACTCACCAAATACTCAGGAATGTAGGGAGAATTATTCTGGTGGGCAGAGCTACCAAAGTCATAATAGAGCTGGAAATTACGCTGAAAAACCTTCTGGAAGAGAGAGCGATGGCGTCAAAGACCCTACAAAATCCAAAGAGAAGGCGGTGGAAAAGCCACTGGAAGATGACAAAGAGACATAAAAATTACCAGAAGAGAGGACAACGGGAGGAGAATTAAGGATTTCCCAGTCCTGAGTGGTATGGGAGGTGGGAGACAACCAAGGGAACCAGTTACAGCAGCAGATGTTAAAACGAACTCTCTGTTCCCAAGCAGAGATGATGCCACCCCTGTGAGAGATAAGTTATGGAAGCAGATGCTATTGCTTTCAGACCAACCTCTGAAAAGGAGACAAAAGAGAAGAATAAGCCAAAAGAGAAAAATAAGCCAAACCCAAAAATTGAAGCGACACAGGAGAAAGTAGAAGTGGCCGTTCCTCCCAAGAAAGACAATATAGTAACTCCAGCTCAAGTTCCCAAGAGCAGGTGGACACCGATCATGAAAAATCTCCTTGAAAGGAACCTCCTGTGAAAAAAGTGGAGGAGTAGACAACCTTAATTCCTTTATGTTCTTAATTCATCTTCATATGATCTCTTGTCAGGCATTTTTGAACTTGTGCATGCTCTTTATTTTGAAGAGAAGCACACAGCATCATTTCTCTTTTCTCGGTCTTTAGCTACAGCTGCCAACCTTTCCAGAGGAGAGTTATGCTTAAAACTTTTTTTTTTTTTTTTTTTTTTGTGAGGAGAGCAAGAGAAATTGCAGGAAAAGATCTGCCCTGTAACAGTCACATTAAGAAGAAGTGGTAATGACTGCAAATGTGACTTTCAAGTAACTCAACTGGGCTAATAGATGTTCAAATAAGCTTATTGCCCTCAGACCAAAATCTTAATTGGAACGTATAATTAAATGGGCAGCTTGCTCTCTAGATTTCTTATTTGTGATTCTTAAGCACTGATTATGTATTCATGTAGTGGGTTGGGTAGTCCAACATGTTTGTCAATTCTGACTTGGGGAACTGCTCTAATTAGATAGTACTTGGTCAGTGCTGTTTTGGTTCTAGTTTGATTTGAGTTTATAATGGCTTTAATCTTCCTAATACAAGTCTTGGGTTTTTTGTTGTTACGTTTAATACAAATATTAAGACATGACTTCAAACAATAAACATATGATAGAAAGAAACCTGATTCAGTATGTCTTTAATTAGATGTGTTGTATATTACAAGCCATGATAGGTCACTGGAAAATAACTTGATTGATCAGTCCAGTAGACAGCTCCCTTTTACGTTTGTTTTCTTTCTCGTATTGGATGCATCAAAAAACTCAAGAAATTAAGGAAAAAGGCTTGAAAGGTAAAAATAAAAAGAGGTGATAGTTATGAAAGGCATAAACCTAAGAAAATTGGCGTCTTTGGTGAAGAAAGAGCAGAAGGTGGCTGACAAACTCAGGATGCAGCAAGTATAATCCTTCTCCATGTTTTAAGGTTTCTCAGTCTTTGAAATGAGGCTTGAAAGGACTCTATATTTTTTTTCCTCCTTCAGCTCCAAAGTAAGCTCTTTATGACTTCATCATAACATTGCTGCCACACAGCTTTGAAGAAGGAAGGATTAAGGGTGAACAGTGAATGAGTATTTTTTCAGGAGTGGGGTGGTGGGTGGGCGTTGAAGGGAAGAGCTTCTTCTTGATTCTCTAGCAGTCTTGGTGGACACTGGCAGGAGAAAGCATTTAATTGACTTCTTTATGGATTATTATCCAAGCTGACATAAAACCTAACTTGGAGGAAATCATACACAGTGCTGCACCCACAAGCCCCTTTGCACTAAACTCCAGAGGAGAAAGGAGTCCCTGCTTCAACAGCTGT
This sequence comes from Tyto alba, assembly GCF_018691265.1. Classification (NCBI taxonomy): domain Eukaryota; kingdom Metazoa; phylum Chordata; class Aves; order Strigiformes; family Tytonidae; genus Tyto; species Tyto alba. The sequence continues at coordinate 153,624 of NW_024881292.1, read as the reverse complement.
ACAGCTCAGGCAGGTGCTACCAGGGGTCCTCCTGCCCCTCCTTCAAGAGGAGCAGCCCCCCACGGCTTCCACTGGCGCAGGTGTCCATGTGGATGCTCCAAAGCAGGCCTTGGTTCTGCTGTGCAAAAAGGACAAGGCTAAACAAGTTGAATTCCCTGAGTTTGTCTTTAAGAATATCTTTAATTCATTTCCTATCCCTTCTGTTATATAGCAGAACACAAGAATGACACAGCAGATGAGAAACTGGCTTGGTTGTAATTCAAGTCTTAAAGTGATTAAAAGAAAAAAAAAACAAAATAAAGCAACAAAGAAAGAGAGAAAGTGAGGATTTAAAAGACGTGACTCGCTGCCCAGATGTTGTTCATGTCTATCAGTTATCAGTATTTCTGTAAAGCTTGTGGCTGGGGATTGGGACATCCTTGCTAACCCTGGTTTTAAGGCTGCAGTGACATAATACGCAATTCAAGCAAATCCAGCCAAGGTGCTCTCAGGAACAGCAGTCATGTGCGTTACATAGCACCTCTATCCCGTGCTGAACAAGGGTGGGGAAAGACAGAACTCCCTTTGGGAAATGCACTCACATCATGTTGAAAATGCTGAATGCAAGACCTCGCTAAATTAGCTGCTGGTCTCACTCAAGGCTGAGCAGCTGTCACCTGCCTTTGTGAACACAAAAAATGAAGTCAATGGGGTGGGCTCAGCACACTGCAGAAGAGAACGAGCACTTCAGGCTGAACCTCAGCAAGACATGAGCCACTGAAAACAGATTCTTCAGTGATGCCCATTACCAGAGAGAGCTGCAGGAGTTTCAGCACGTCTAGTGGAGAACGAATGCTCTGTGGGTCCAGGCATGCTGGTATCAAGAAGGAAAGGTGGGCTGTAATGGTTTAATGGTCTTTATTAAGTTAAAAAGGGGAAGCCTAGCAAGGCAGAGCAAAGCTTCGAGTCACCAGTGCCCGGGGAACTGCTTCACCAAGGAGGTGACGCCGAGCACACTCTCGGTGGTCTCGGTCCAGCCAGGATCAGGGCGACGTGCTGAATAATGACAAATTCTCTTCAGTTTGTGAAGGGGGAGCACTGCCAAGAGGCAATGCTGCCATCCTGTATGCAAGCCCCCAACTTATTGCCTCCTGCTTACATCCTTCATTTCTGTTTTTTCCATCCTACTGACCTTCAGATCTAGTCTGTTGCATAGCAACACGTTTCAATTACTGAAATAGGCTCTCTTCGTTGCTCTCAGTGTTCAAACATGTTGGTTTGGCCCGGGCAGCAAGGTATCGGGGAAACATCACTCCTGGATTTTGAGAATCAAATAGGTTCCCATCATTCCCCCTCCTTCCCAAACTGTGTAGGATCCAGCCCTATTCCCCCGGCCCTGCTGTGTGCAGCCTGGCTTCCTCCGTTTTGCTGCCTCCTACCAAGAACACAGCCAACACCTGAGATGTGTGCTGTGTGCTACAGGCCAAGGAAAGTGTTAAGTGGTCCCAGTTTATTTTATGCAGCCGTGCAGCACGGTACATTTTGGAAGGAACGCTGGGATAATGAATGCATCAGAAGTTACTGAAAATGAGGTGATACTGGTAGTGGTTTATTTTCAGTGCCTGGCTTGGGACAGAATACACTCAGATTTTCTAAAATACACATCTATTAGAGAAAAATGAGTGCAAGGTAAAGAGCATCATGCTGCACTTACTGCTAAAGGTACATTTTCATTTCATTCAAACAAGAAAGTAAACAAAGATTGTACCTGCAGAAGAACTTGAACAGCTGTCTTTGTTTCCCAGAGTGAGCGTACAAGCACCGGGGAGCAGTTGGCAGGATGAGACTGTCAGCCTGCTCTGGGCAATAAACGCTCCAGAGAGGAAAGAGAAACCCCACTTTTTCAAATACAGCTCCACCTATCTTCCTATTTCTTTTTGTTAGATTCTGTTAGCAGTCAGACTCTAAGCATGTGATTAAACTTAAAAAATCAAGACATTTAAAGATTATTTACTGTATTAAAGCCTCCTACAAGCAGTGCACTCTATTGCCCTGTGGATAGTATAACACCATGACTGGTAATTTTCCTCTTCTCTTCTCGTACAAGGACGCATTTTGAAGGCAAATCCAGTGGTGCCCCACCACAAACAAGGCTGTGAAAATCCAGACATCCACTGTTACAAACAGGGAAAAGCTGTGGGCGTTTGCTTCAGACTCTGCAAAAGATTTACCAAGCCCAAGGAAAGCGACAGTGAAGAAATGCCAGAGCGTCATTCGGGATGGCGGGTGAGATTTCCATCAGTGCTCCTCCAACGTAGCAGCCCCGTTCTGTTTGAGGATGCAGCGTTGGAATCAAACTGCAAGAGCAGTTTTCTTTACTGCCCATGGTACTCTAGTGCCAACACCTTTCATGTCCCAAATGAAGTTGCCAAGACTGTAGTTAAACCTCTGCAGAACAACCTTAGTGCATGATTTCATTCAAGAGTCGAGTCCAGATATGTGGTATATCATAACCCACACCCCATCTGGGGAACGGATTTGATTGATTTTTACTTCAGACTTATCTGCTGTTAGAGATTTTCATTTTCCAGTCAAAAAGCAAAATGCTGATTCTCTGCATTCTTTTCCCCTTTCATAGAGTGTTGTACTAGGTTTAGTAATGCTTAGGCTAGAAAAGCAAGTGGAAGAAGAGTGGGGTGACTCCTTTAAATGCAGAAGAGGAAAGTATCCTTTAGGGGGAACAGTTACTAAGCTTGAAGGTGTGGGCACCAGAAAAAATGTGTATGGCCTGGCCCTGAGTAAATTTAAGCTGAAAACTGGAAGAAAACTCCTAATGCTTGGATGATTTGGGTTCAGCAACAGCCTCCCAATGGAAACAAAGAAAAGTATAAAGCAACCAGCCAGCCCCTTATTGCTTCCTATGGAGTTCAGTAAGTGTATGATGGGCCTGGAGATCTCTTCCAACCTCTCCTTCCTTCAAATTAACTGCCTCTTCAGGCATTGTCTTTCAGGATACATGTTCCCTTTTCATATTTTAATTGCTCTGACACCTTCCTTGGCAAAGGCCAGCCTAGACAAGGTGGCCCAGCACCCTGTCCAGCTGAATCTTAAAAGTGTCTGCTGTTGGGGGATCCACCACTGCCCTGGGGAGATTATTCCAGCGGCTGATTGTTCTCGTGGTGAAACATGTTCCTCTTGTGTCCAACTGGAACGTCCCCAGCAGTAACTCGTGCCCACTCACCCTTGGCTTTTCCCTGGGACTCCTTGTAACAAGGGAGTCTCCCTCTTCTTTGCAGCCCCCCTGAAGTACTGGAAGCAGAAGAGCTGCCCAGGCTTGCACCCGAGGATCTGTCTCTGCTGAGCTCAGGGACTGCCGGCGGGACTGACAAGCTGAGAGCGGTGTCTGTGGGGCCAGTCACTGCCGAGAGCAGCGCCAGTCCCAGTCCCTCACCCTCACCCTGAGAATCAGCGCTGGCTAATGGGTGCGGGGTTTGGATCCCAGTCCACACTCCCGGGTTCTGTTTGTCCCGCTCGGCCAAGAGGCAAGTCCCTGCACCCGTGTGATCCCGGGAAATGGAGATGGGTGTGCTCTTCTTGGTACTCGGGAAGAAGTCACCCTAACTATTAACCAAGTAGCATCTGAAATCATAGCCACCTCCTCCTCTGAGAGGCAAAGGTGCTGATGGTATTTAATTGCACCGGTGTTTAATTAATAGACAATAGTGTTATGACAACTGCAAAGTATCTTACTCAGCTGAAAAGACACAAATGTTAAGCAAGCAGCACAGAATGACAACTGAAATTACAATCTGGGGAGAAATCTCTGGTCAAATCTAGGAGAAAAATTTTTACCTGACCAAATAAGGAAGTTTAAAAAAACTGAAGCCACACATGCGCAAAGTTAACCTACAGCTGTCAAAGAAGATCAAAAAATCCTGCTGTATTTTCCTGAAAAAAAAGAACTCTCTCTCATGAAAGAAAGATTACTGCACCAGAGAGTGAAAAAGAATTGGGCTGATTTCTGATTTCGAGTTTTGGACCATCAGATAGATTTCCTCTAACAGCACTCAGTTATGGTTACTCAGCTACCATACTTTGAAAGAGCTGCACAGGTATTTAGCCACATACCTCCCATTAAAGCTAAATCGTCTTAAATAAAAGAGTTGTTGTGTGTCTAACTACCCATGGAGCTCCTTGAGAAATTTTAAGAGACTACATCGACATTATATTCTCTCCTTTTCCATGAAGCAGTGGAGGGCGTAATCACCCTTCTCAAGCAACACTGCTTGCAAACTAAATTTTCATGCATTGCAGTAGTGGCATTCAGTACTGGCAGAGGCCTTACCCATTTAAAAAACAGTCCTCACACTGCTACAGAGGTACTTGAGGTGGCTGCGGTTAAACTATGCAAGTGTGATTGCATATGCAGATTTTCACCAGCTGAGGATCTAGTCCATCATTTTTCAGTGACAAGATCTAGAAAACCAGCAACAGGAAGAACAGGAAACTAAGTGTTTTGTGAAGCACGTCATTGAATATACTATTTGTGAACAGTCACACCGAACACTTTGTGGTGCTTCATCACTCATTATTTAGTGTGATGTGACTTAGCTCATATTGATATTTTTAAAATGTGTTTCACTCCCTAAATTCCTTCATAAACATTCTGAAGCCCATTACATGTTACCTACAGGAGGGAGTATTCCAAAATAAACAAGGATCCCCTTACATCAAAACCAAAAAGCACCTTCAAGGAAATCTTTCCTATTGCTCCATCTTTTGCTTTTCCTTCCCAGTTGACAACAGCTGAAGGAGAGCAACAAGTTTTCTATCAGAATTTGAAGGTTCAGTGGGTACCACTTTGGTCTGAACTTCACTGCATATCAAATCCTGTTCAAATTTAGGTCGGGTGCTCCCTTTCTTAGTGACTACCACCCAACGCTTACCTTTCAGAGTAAAGCTGTAGTTTTAAAGTAGCCTTTCATCTTCCATGTGTTATCCAGATTTTTAGTGACCTACATAGCAGTCAGTCTGTATTGTTTCCACTCCTGTTTACTGTTACCAAGAGTTTTGTTTTCTTCTTTTGTAAGTGCAAAAGAAGTACACTGGACTTTGTTTCCAATCTCCTAAAAGAGGGCTGTGATCAGAGATAATAATGACTTAAAGAAAGATTGAGAAAATTAATTTCCACTGCTTCAGTCTTGTTCTCTCACCTCCAAGGACATTCACTGCTACACTCCTCTGACCATCGTTTTCATTATTAAGCAGCTTAGTGAGGATATCACTCTGATTCAGAAAATGCTTTACTGGAAGCAAGTTCCAAAGATCCTCTCTCCTACTACATCCAATGCATTAAGCATTCGCTATCAGCTCTGGGATTTGCCAAGAACTGAGAAAAGTCTGTTCTCCCTTTCCATCAAAGGTTAGAAAATTCAGGTGTTTCTGTAGTTACAAGGAACTGGTTTCAGGAAATCCCTTTCTCAAGAATGAACTCTTCTTCACTGAAATTAGTTTTTCCTTATCGTTATTTTGGAAATTCTCAAGATTGTCTAGACAGCATTAGAGGGATTCCACTAGTGACTATGCAACCAACATTTTCTATGCTCTGTCCTCTCCCAGGAAACTGAGGGCTTTCATCTGCTGCCAGCCAAAAAAAAAAAGTTACGAGACTGAAAATCTACTGTATAGTTTTTGGAAAGCTGCATGGCTGGAGGTAAGGGCTGAACAGCGCTGAGGTTTTTTATTCTAATCTTTTTCAAGTTCTGCACTTCACATCAGGGGTACTGTTGTGGAAACTCTCAAATAAACAAATAACAATAAAAATTAAATTTATTTTCCAGCACAATTATTCATCACTCCGCAGACATACAAAGAGCAGGTTCAGATGTCCATGAGAGGAGAACAAACTATCACTGTACAAACTCCTAGGGTTTAACGACAACCCAAAACACTCTCCGGGGTTTAACAGCAACTCAAAATGCTCTCCAGGGTTTTAATGACAACCTAAAATGCTCAATCACTCACCTAATAAAAAAGGGACTCTTAACCTCGAGGAACTTCTTAGGGCAGCGTCCCAACCTGAAGGAACCCCAAGGGATTTCCTTGGGTGGCGTCCCAACCCAAGGGGAGGATCCTTACCTGCAGCACGCTGCTCCGGGCGGGACGAGCCCCAAATGGCTCCCCCAGGGACCCCATTTCTACCCGAGCCGAATGTGACCTGTGGGCAGTACCAGCCCGTACTGGCCAAGGGCCGCGACTGCCGTAAAGCCCTGCGAGCAAGGGCACGGGAGAGGTTCAACAGCCAGGGAGCCACATTGTCATCGGGCAGGTGCACCTGCCACAGGCACGCTCGATTGCTGTTCTTTGCACTACAGCATGAAACCAGCAATATGGAAACCTATTTATTCTCCATCGCAGCTGTTGAAGGTAATTAATACTTTCATCTTCCTATGTGCTCCATTGATGGGGCACATAAAAGGAGAAATGGAATGAATTCACATGTAGTTTTAAAAAAATAATCAATCTGTAAATGTACAGTCCCAGGAAAGAGGTAGGACAACTTACACATTAGTGTCTTGCTCAGTGAAAAAAAACAGAAGACTTCTATATGAGTAAAAATAAACACAAAGTCACTGAGCTGCACATTCCAGATCTGTGTGCATATTATCACTTTAGACCCAGCCTTTAGGACAGGCCTTCACTCAGAAGTTACATTCTACCTCATACTATTCCATGAAAACAGGATTTGCACAGCATACTTATGAAGCAGGTATTTGGCAAGTAGGTTCTTCCCACTAACTAGGGGTGGAGAACACATACCACATAAACATCTAAAGGCCTAATCTCATTATTTATGCCTCAAAAAAATTATTTTTACTTCCTGTTTCTTTTTCCTCATGAAACTGTGGGCATTGAAGGAAATCCTAAAGCAAAACCAGACAATGCACAGATACAGTTGCACTCACGTGGAGGCCACATGGAGGACAATTCTCATAGCAGCAAGATCACTGTAGTTGTTATGGTAGAAGCTCTCAACCCTGAGCTTCAAAGCAGAGCTCTTCTCTTACTATGCTGCTCAGGCAGGTGACCTGGAAATACACGGCATAGCCAGGAGGACCACATACAGACAAAGTCAGGTTAGAGATCATAGAGAGTCACAGCAGAGTCCACTTCATACAGTACGGTACATGGAGAAAGATTTCACACCCACTAAAACCCCCACATTAGCCTCTGGAGCCTAAAGTTTATGCAAGAATCATTCATTTTGGCAGCATCCCACTCAAGCGACACAGATCTAGTCTACCCATCACCAAAACCTAACTCAGGCATTAGGAAGGTGATTCATGGTCAAAAAGTCCTGCTTAACAATACCCATTGCTTTCTAGGACCACTGCAACAAACTGTATTTATCCAGACTGCAGAGCATATTCAGTGATATGATCCATATACATTATGTAACAGTCCCCAGAAACACTCAGAACCTGCTGGTCATCCATCAAGGGAAGGACCTAGCAGTTAAAGTAAAAGGATACTTGCAAATACGTGGACTACTCGTCAAATTTACAGGCACATGAAGAGCACAGTTACTCCCTTCACTTCCCCCCAAGAGTTGTAACTGAACATTTTTTTCTTCCCAATTTTCAGCCATCTTAAAACGGCACACTATTTTCATGGCCATGTTGATGTGACCAGAATTCTTTAATTTCTCAAGTTGTGTATGGTTTTAGCTGTGTAACTTGTTAATCTCTGTAAGTGCTGGTCGTTTGCACAGGTAATACAGCAAATCATGCAACGCTGAGCATTAAAGTATGACTTCTTGAGCTCACACTTGTGCCTGGTCTCACACTGGGGTAAAATATTCCCAAAGTTTGACGGATGGGAGCATAATTAAAAGCAACCTTGCAGAAATTACTATTATTACCTAAATAACTGAAATAATTAAATATTCCTGTACACAATAGTGAAGTACACCTGGAGACTTCTCTGTGAAGAGTGAACTGAGCCATCCCCAAAAGGGGTTGCCATATCTAGTTATGCTCACTTAAATGAGAGCTGCTCAGGGAAAACAGAGTGCTTTAAAGGTGGAAAACATCTCTGGCAACAAATTCCTACTGAACCAATTTTCAGTCATCTCAGAAAACAGAAACACGGTACATCTGAAATCTTCACAGCCATCTTCCCTATGAACACCTCCCTTTTATTACATTGCTGCAAGCAGCAAGCAAAAGAAGGAAGATCTTTTGGACTAAAATGAAATTTGTTAATAGAAAAAGATCAAATACCCATTATTTAAGAGGAATCAGGTGGATGAAAGTACAATAAGGATATAAATGTGACTGCTAGATATACAGTAAGAATTGTGAGCTCCCACAGACTGTGGGCTTATGTGCGCAACTCCCATTTTCTTCTTTTCTTACAGCAGAAAGAAAACTTAAAAAAGGAGTAAGCTGTATTTATGCCACCTGGAAACCCTTTGCCTTTAGTACACTTGAGGTACCTGAGAATGAGCCCTGTATTTGGGAGCTCCAAACGTTTCAGTGTTCCCCCCCCACACTGGAACACCCATTTTTCCTGAGAACAAAAATCCTCTGACTGACAATTTTAAGGGCCAGGAGTGGAGAAACGAACTGTGGAAACAAGCACTGGCACTAGGAATTCCTAGAGCCGTGATTCAGAGATAACTTACTGGTGGTTCTTCTGAGTCTAATCCAAGCATTTCAAAAATGTAACACTCCAAATAGTCCAACTCCTCCATTGCCAGCTCCCAGAGAGAGAAATAACCCTTTCCTCCCTCATGGGGATCAGTCCCAAAACACAAGACCAAAAAACTAATAGTGCCCGGACAGCAATTGGGCAATGGCTAAATGAGAATGGCCCTTACATTTTAATTCCTGTAGGTCCTTGGCAACAATCAACATAATTGATTGAATTAATTGATACTGGAGCACAAATTTCAGTAATTACACAATGGGATGCCGATAAGCTAGGCATACAACCTGGATGGCAAAAAGTTCAAATTACTGGAGTTGCAGGAGCTTGCACTGTGTGCCAAGCAGCAAGAGTTAATTTATGGCTCCCTGATGAAAAGCATCTAACGTCTTTTTGCTTTGCAATCAAAGAGCATCATGAAAATATCCTGGGTTTCGATGTGTTGAGCAACCAGACTTGGCGTTTGCCAGATGGTAGTTTGTAGTCTTTTGGCTCAAATGCCAACCCTAACCCTAATAAAAATCAACAGACTGCCACAGTGTGTGTACTCCGTGCAGCCCCAGTACTTCCCGAATCAAAAATCACTAATGTCTCGCAGTATCCAAGTTCTGCTGCAGAACATACTGGAATTTCTGAAGTAATTGCTGTTTTCCCAATTGACGGGGTTAACACAAAGGACACAGACACCAAGCTAAAGAAATGGGCTTATTTTACTTTAGTTTAAAGCAGCAGAAAGAATAAGCAAGGTAATGCACCTAGTCATTACTACATAAAGCTGGCTATAGTGATTAAGAAAGGTACATCACCAATTGCCCTCATTGATAAAAACAATTAAATGTTTTTTACAAGAGATAATTCCAAGATTTGGAGTGCCTATTGGAATATCATCAGATAGAGGTCCACATTTTGTAGCCACTCTGGTGCAGGACACAAGCAAAGCCCTAGGGATATCCTGGGATTTGCATGCTTCCTGGAGACCACAGTCCAGTGGAAAAGTAGAAAAGATGAATCAGACTTTAGAAAGACAAATTAGTAAAATATGTCAAGAGACTAAATTGAAGTGGCCTCAGGCACTCCCATTAGCATTGTTGCACATTAGGGTGAAGCCCTGAAGTGGGATGTTAGTCAGCCCCTATGAATTGATGTATGGAAAACCATATGAGACACCTGAACCTAATCCAAATATGCATATAACAGGAAAACAAGTTGTATATAGTTATTTGCTTTCTCTTGGAAAAACTTTAGCTAAACACTAAAGTGCAGTAGTGTGGAATTGACCCCTGGCTCTGGAAAATCCAGTACACGACTTTCAATCTGGAGACTATGTCTACATACAGACCTGGACAATGGAACCCTTACAAGAGAAGTGGAAGGGACCCTACCAAGTTCTCCTAACCACATTCACTGCAATTAAGATTGCTGAATCAGATGCTTGGATCCACGACACCAGAGTGAAGAAAGCACCATGTGCAAAGTGGAGAGTGATTGGAAATCCAGAGACTTTAAAATTGACTTTGAAGCATGAATAATTGTCTGAACCTTGTCTTTCTGTTAGTCTTGCAGCCTGAGATGGTAGAAACGTGGACAAAGGAAAAATCGTTGTCAGGCCAAGCACAGGTGACCAATGATTCTCAGACTCAAATCCATAACGTGAATGACTGGTGGGTAGTAGTAGACGGACAAGCACAGGTAAGAGATGAAAATTTATTAAGAAAAGAATGGGATGTAGAAGAAGAAAGGGACGCGGAACAAGTAATATCGGTACCAGGTAAAACTCAGGAGGAGAATTTGATGATAGGTTCGATTACGGAATTTGCAAATTTACAAAATGTATCACAAATTGCTGCCTGTCTACCAATGCCACGGGCAGTTGGAGAATCTATCCCATGGGGCATTTTGACACTGAACATGACTACTGTAGAAGAAAGGAATGAGACCACCCATTGTAGGCAGAAGCCTGTAGTTGGATGGCAGGAGAAGGTAGAGACCATTAAGAAACAGTGGAAATCCCCAAGGAGCAAAGCAGATTGCGCAAAACTGTTGAATTATCAATATATTCCAATAGGGAGATTTAAAAGTGTTGGGTGGTACAGCTATGATAAACCTGTAAAGCTAAATGTATCAAAAATGACCATGAAATGGGAATGTGAACAGGCAAAAGAAGTATCAAAGAAAGAACAGTAATGGGATTCTATATGGTCTATGAGTATACTCCTACAGTTTCAATATATGGCAAAGGCCTCATGGTGTTTTGCATGGGAGGGATTAGAATTCACAGTAGATCCAACTGTAGTGGATAGAAGCACCAACACCAGAGAAAAAGAGGAAGTAGTCCCTTGGTGGCAGTGTGAGCAGATATACAGTTGTAGTACAGTAAGCCAAGTGATCCAGCGTATACCTCCTTTGGCAGCAGCTTTAAAATTTGGTTGTTTATGTCAGGGATTGAAAAATGTCTTAAATGTGACCAGACTTTGGAAAGTGAGCTGCCAAAGGTACATGATCCCAAGTCCCGGACATTTAGTCTGGGCAATGAGTGACGGTACCTGGGCATCTCGTCTACCAATAGATGGAGAAGTTAAACAAATTACTTTAGGACAGCTTACATTATGCCCAATTTGGAAGAAATCTCCCTTTAGAGGAAATGAGGAAAATTTGCATTTGGCATGAGGGATAAGATCGGAGCTGGATGATGATGATGCTTGGAATGATCCAGGGATGGGAGTAAGAATTGGTTGGGCACTGGAACCCCTCCTAAATCCCATAACCGCCTTTAGAAATAGAGCATGGTTATACCTATTGACTGGACAGATTGAACGATTGGCAAATGTGACACATAGAGGATTTAGACAAATGAATATACAGCTGCAGGCTACATCAAGGATGGCCACATAGAATAGAATGGCACTAGATATGTTATTGCTAAAAGAGCGTGGCATATATGGAGTTGTGGAAGGCAAAGTAGATCATTGCTGTACACATATTCTGAATGTCATTGAAGATGTGGAGCATGATTTGGATTTGTTGGGAAAGATAGAAAAGGAAACACATAAAATCAGAGAAGATATATCGGAAAATTGGATAGGCAAAATTATTAGTGGAATGGGATTGAATCTGAGTTCGTGGATAAAGTCACTAATTGAAACTTTACTCATTTTGACATTGCTGTTCATAGTGCTTGGTTTAATTTATCATTGTTTGAGATGAGAACTGGCCCGGAAAACAGAGTTTAATCGAATGATCATACAGGCAGAAGCAAGATAACGAGCCCCACCATCATATGACAATTTGGCATTCAATGAGACTACAATTTGAATATGTGAAAGAATTGAGTATGATTATCAATACTTTCAAAGGGGGGAAATGTTGCAAATACCTTAATAATATAGTTTGAATCCTAGAATATAACTCCAATTTTAGTTTAAAATACGACCTTGATTTAAAATGGAGTTATAGCAGCTATGACAATATATGGTATGTTGAGGCCCTTTGGAACAGATAACTAGTATGGTGTTTGCCTTAATCACTACAGGAATCATTATGGACCCTGAATCAAAACAATGGGTACTGATGATGGATCTTGAGTTAAAATAACTCTGTAACCATGACTCTGTAACCATGACTCTGCTGAAAAAGTGTAGAAATATGCTGTGCTTTGTACCTGTCCGCGAACACGTCTTTAGCGGAGTTATCCCCCATGTTCCCCAGCGCTGGAATAAAGAAGTGCCAGCTTATCTGCTGTGTGTAGATCAGTTCTTTCGCGATTGCCACCGCTAACACTGGGGCTCCCCAGCGCTGGCAGGGCCTGCCGGGGGGGCCCATGTCACAATGGCCTTTGGGTGCGACGAGCCCCCGCGTCACAATGCCCTGGCGGGGGCTGTGGGAGCACGGGGGACCGGCTGGAACTGACTGGGCGTGGCTGCCTCGCTCTCCCCTCAGCGCGGCCAAAGGCGGGAACCGGCTGCGCCCGGCGCGAGGCAGCCCCGCGCTCCCCTCAGCGCGGCCCCGCCCATGGCCGGCAGCGGCGGGAAGCGGCGGGAACCGGCCGTGCCCCCCCCTCCCCTCAGCGCGGCCCCGGCCCGCGGCTCCCCCGTGCCCTCGGGCTCTGCAGGGCTCGGTCCCAGCCCCCGGAACAGCCTCTCCCACCGCCCTCCGGGTAGGCCAGCACGCAGTTCCCCACGGGCTTTTGCGACTGGAGCAGTTTGATCTCTCTGAGCCGCCAACTGCCCGGGGTCCCTGTGGAGGCGAGTGGGACAGCTATCTTCCTGAAGGTCAGGATCCCCACAGACAACACGCAGGTGTCATCACAGCAGAGCTAACGGCAGTCGTCTGCCTTGCAAAGCCATTTTGGAGGTGAATTGTCGTTGGGTGTTTCATTCCCAGAGCCCCAGCGGGGCAGGCCAGCGTGTCCACCTTTACCGCCAGCCTGGGGGTCCCCCATCTGTCTCTTACTGGGAAGTAGAGCAGACGTCAATCCCCCGCCCCCCTCCAGAAGCCCCCTCCAGAGCACGCCAGTGCCGCGATTGAGAGACGGAGACCCAGCTCGATGCAAGGCAGGATCCACTTTATTGAACACAACAACCGCTTTTATATTCCAAACAGACAAAGAGAGACGTGTGTTTTAAGCTGATTGGCACAATGGTTAATCACCTAATACATATTGCAAAAATTGAGCTCATAATTGGCTAATGTCTAAGGTCAGCTTGACTTTTTCTGCAGTTAATTTTCTGCTAGCTCACAGCATTCTTCCTCTTGTTTAACTTCTACTCCTACATCTTGTTTCTATAGCACATGCTTATCTTTAGTTACGAAACCAGCCCTCCAGGAATAAATCGTCCTTGGCTTCAGGGTTGTGACAGTCTGTTTACAGATTGTGCAAGTTACGAGACGCCAAGTTGAGCACGTCCTTCCTAATCAGCTCTGTCTCGCTGCTAGAAGGAGAGACCAGGCTGCCCCCGACACGCCAGAGCCAGGCATCCCCTGCCCTGGCCAGGAGGAGCAGGCGAGATAAACAGCCAAACAGCCGAGCTGGCAGCTGCTGCTCAGACCGCCCCGCGGGCCCCTGACTCGTTCCTCTGCCCCCGGAGCAAAGCTCTCCCTGCAGCGCGGCCAGGCACGGCAGCAGCCTGCCCGGGCTCTGGCCCCTGCCCCAGCAGCCCCAGCCAGCACAGCACTGCCCGTCCTCACCGTTACAGATCTCCCAGCGCTTCTCCTGGCTTAGGTTCCGCAGGCGCTGTGCAGCCAGCCCTAGGCACAGAGCTCCCCTCAGACCTCTGCTCCCCAGCCCACTCCCCGCAGCACGGCCCCCGGCCCTCGCTCGGCTGCACGCCCTCCTCCCCCTCCGCAGGGCTGTCCCCAGGGCAGGACAGGACCCGAGGGAGCTGAGGCTGAGGCTCCCAGCGAGCCCACCTGCATGCGGGGCCCTCCTCGGGGCAGCCGGGGCTCTGGCAGCCCCAGGGCTGCCCCTCGCTGCCAGCGCAGCGGCGGGGGCTGGGGCCGGGCTGCCACAAGAGGGTCCCCAGGGGCGCTGGCTCACCGAGGAAGCTGGCGGCCGCCTCTCGCAAGCTGGCCTGCCTGTCCTTCAGGTACGGCAGGCTCCTGTCGGGCGCTAACTGGAGAGAGCACAAGGGCGCGGGGATGCTGCAGCCCCTCCCCGGCCAGCCAGACCAGTCCCTCCTCCCCCCGGCGATTCCCAGCTGCCAGCCAGAGCCCGGGGGGGGCTGAGCTTCAGGGAGAGCCGCAGGCAGAGGGGGCCCAGGGCTGGGGAGACCCCTCCGTCCTGCTGCCAGGGCCCAGAGGGGCCGGGCTCTCCTTCAGCGCCCAGGGCTGGGAGGCGAGAGGGGCCTGGAGGAGAGCCCCTGGGGCCTCCGTGCTGGAGGGAAGGGGAGGAGGGGGCAGCTCCCGGCTCTGGGCTGCGGGCTGGAGCAGGGCAGGCGAGGCAGAGCTGCGCAGCCCACACCCCAGGCGCGGCAGGCAGCCCTCGTCCAGCCCGGCCCGGGGATTTGGGGGTCGTCCTCACCAAGCACTCCCCAATCAGGCGTGTCTGACATGTCTCAGCCAGGGAGCTGAGCCTCGTCCACCCCAGGAACTCTGCACAGCCCACGAGGGTGTCCCTGGAGGCCTGCAGAGAAGCAGAGGCTGCCAGATGGCACCACAGCCTGCAGAAGGAGACCCGGCGGCCTCCTCCTCCTCCTCTTCCTCCTCCTCGCAGCCAGGCTGCGGGCCGTTCCCAGTCCCTCGGGAGGAGAGGAGCAGGCAGGGCAGGGCAGGGCATTTGGGGAAATGTCTGTGCGGGGCTCTCCGGCCCTGCTGGGGCTGGGGCTGCAGGGACCCTTCCTCTGGGCTGTGCTGGAGGAGGGCTGAATGGGGAGAGCAGGGCTGGCGGGGAATCCCACCTCCCCATCCACCTCTGCAGCAGGCAGCAGCGCGGGAGGAGAAGGCGGGCAGTGGGGGGGACCCGTGCAGGGAAGGAGGGGAGCGGTGGCACCCCGAGGTGAAACACGTTCCCAGGCTCTGACATCCAGCAGCCCTTGCCCCTCAGGCCCCAGACACCCCTGCGGTGCCGGCACCTCCTTCCCCGAGACACTGCTCACTGCACCTGGGCCACGCTCTCGCTTCGGTCGGCCACGTGGAGCAGCAGCGGGAGCAGCACCCTCCGCACTTGCAGCGCCATCTTCTTCTTGTTTCTCCCCTGCTTCGCCACAGCCTTCACCACCTCTCGGAAGAGGCTGATGGAGAGCTCCCACAGCTGGCTGCACTCCTGGCAGGGAGGAGGACAGAGGGCCTTCAGCACCAGCCGCTCCCTGCCCGCAGCGAGCAGGGCCGTTAGCGTGGCTGACGGGAGGGGAGATGCTCTGGGGTCGGATCCTCAACACAGGAGCTACGGGCCAGATCTGCAGGCTCCACGGCCCCAGAGCCCTGAGAGGCTGCACCAGGGGAGCGAGGACCGGGGCTGAGGAGCCCTGAGGACGCTGGCTCGGGCTGAAGGGCAGCTGTCTTTGCCGAGGGCCCATCTGGAGACCTGAGGCTCCCATGGCAGCCTTACATCATCAAAGAGGGGCAGGAGCTTCTCCGCCAGCTGCAGAGCGATGAGGCTGGCCTCCTCCTGCTTCAGGTGGCCCAGCACGTTCCTGAAGAACAGCAGGGCCTTCGTCTGGACATCAGCACTGGCGTCCTGCAGGGTCTCCACGAGGTCTGGCACCAGCACGGGCATTCTTCTGGCCTGGGTGAAACACACCGTTTCCTTACCGTGACACGCCGAAAGCCTGCCCTGGCCAAAATTCACCGGTCGCTGAGCACCAGGCTCCCAGCCCACTCCCCAGGAGGTGCCACGGGATCCACCGCAGCAGCCTCCTGGCAGGCAGTGGCCACTGACGAGGATGCAGAGCCAGCACGAGGAAGGGCGGGAGAGCAGCAGCCCCTGCTCAGCCACCCCTTTTTCCCACCGGCCCGAAGGGGCAGAGGGATCAGGAACCCCCTGGGCCTGGAGGGCTCCCCAGGCACCCCACCAGGCCCCTCCTCCGCAGCAGGCGGGGAGGGTGCTCGGAGCTGGCAGCCCACATTCTGACTCCCAGCCTTGCAAGGCCAAGCCGCCCCGTTGCCCACTGCCCCAGGCCCCGGCTGCTACAACACGGCTCCGCTTGACTCCACCCTGGCTCACCATCTCCGGGCTCTCGGAAAGCGTCAGGAGGACCCTGAGCACCAGCGAGAGCATCAGCGGGCTCGGATGCCTCAGGTACCGCTGGGCTTTGTAGAGGGCAGCAAACTCCTCGGGGTCAACGCCAGCGCAGACCAGCAGCTACAACGGAGACAGTGGTGAGAGACCGGCAGAGCCTGCAGGGCTGCCTCCCCCACGCTGGCACAGAGGAGCACGACACGCAGGGGGGGCCTCCTCTCCCCTCGAAGCCCCCGCAGAGGGCCCATGCCTCTGCCCCGGGCCCAGCAAACTGGCCTGGCTCTGGCTCGTGCCCCTTTCTCTGCCTCTGCCCCTGCCCCAGGGCTCCAGGCTGCAGAGCCGGGCAGGGGGATGCACAGGCAGGGGGGAAGCAGAGCAGCGCCCAGGCAGGGGCAGGCTTCGTGCGTTTTCAGCAGGGCCAAAGCAGCACGGGGTGGCCCCAGGGCTCTGGCCGGGGCTCTGGTGGGTGCTGGGCAGGTCCCTGCTGCCCCTGGCTTGGCGGCTGTGTCCGTGTGGACTGGAGGAGGGGGCCGTTTGGAGGCAGGCAGAGCGGGAGGGGGCCGGGCCTGTTTCCCGGGGGCGGCAGGCACAGCCCCGAAGGGGAGGTGGGTGCACTCTCACTCACAAACAAGGGGTAGATGCAGGCATCCTCCGTGTCAGAGCTGAACACCTTGCGCAGCTTCTGGTCCTGGAGCACGTCAAGCAGCTCCATCAAGACGTTCCACAGAGCCCAAGGCACGGAGAGCGTCACCTCCCACATGGCCAGGGCAGCGCTGCAGACCCAGAGCGCTCGCTCAGCAGGGCTGCCTCGGCCACTGCGCCGTGCCTGGGCCAGCTCCTCCAGAGCCAGGCGGGGCTGCAGCCCCGGCCCTGCCCACCCCCCTCCCTTGGGGTGCCCAGGGGCCCTGCCCGGGCAGGCACAGGGGGCTGAGCTGGGCTTCCCCAGGAGGCAGGGAGGAGCGAGCTCGCTTCGCCAGCTTGGCCTGCTGCAGGCCTGGCTGACCCACAGGCACTGGGAAGCGGAGGGGGATGGAGGGCCCTGCTCCTCGGGGGGGTCCTCACATTGCCCAGGCCCCTCTCCCCATGGGGAAACAAGCCCCCCCGCCCCAGGCTGCCCAGACCAGGACCTGTCACAGGCCGGAGAGATCTTCAGCAGGCTCCCCACCACTTCTTCGGAGCACCACTTGATGAGCAGAAGGAGCGAGTCCAGGCTGTGCCAGGCTGGCTCGCTCTGGATGCGCTCCACGGTTTTGTGGATGGACCTCGTCACCTTTGGCACCTGGAGGGGACACAGGGGCAGGCGGTGCTGCCGCTGGAGTGCAGCCATCGCCCCGGCTGCTGCTGAAACTGCTGCCCTTCGCCTCGCTCTCTGCAGCCTTCCAATGGCTTCGGGGGCCCGCGAGAGCTGCCTTCGGGAAGGAGGGAAGAACAAGGCCTGGCAGGGCTCACGGGCAGGGCCATCCAGCCCCGGGGTACTTACATCCGTCAGCCAGCAGGCAGGGTCTCTCACGGCCATGTCCACGACGCTGCTGCCCATCTGCCTGTCGGAGGCGTCGTCTGCTGCCAAGGCCTCAATGGCCACCAGGAGAACTTCTGTCATTTGCTAAGGCTGGAGGTGTTCTCCAAACACCTGCTCCAGGAAGGGAGGCAGGGAGGGAGGGAGGGAAGACGTGTCACGCCGAGCACCCCGACAGTGCAGCTTGGCTGAGTGGTGCCAACAGCTCCGCATCCCTTTGCTCACACAAGCCGAGGCTCCTGCCGATGACACGGACAAGAGTCCCAGCGAGGGGGGAGCTCCTCACCATCGTCATGTCGCTGCTGTCAAACGAAGAAAACGACCAGGTGCTCTCAGAATCCCATCCTGGCTGGGGAGGCTCCTCTGACCATGGGTCGCCTGCATGGAGGTTGGGAAACACAGAAGAGTCGTCGCTGGGGAGGCAGCAGGGATCTTTGCCAAGAAGCCTCCCAAGCAGTGCAAAGAGCACGGAATTCAGCAGAGCCGAGGGGGGAGGCTGTGCTGGGGCCAGCCGCCAGCCCCGAGCAGCCCCGGCACTCTCGCACCCCTGGGACCAGCGGCCCCCCAGCTGCCAAGGTGCCAAGGCAATGGGATGCTGGCATTGAGCTGGTGGCGCTCACTGGCCCCAAGCCTGCCCAGCCCCGGGGGCCCCTCACTCACCGGCCTGCAGCAGCTGCACCATGGACACCTTGTGGGGCTCCAGCAGAGAGCTGCTCTCCTGGGGAGCCCCCACCTCCTCCCAGGCCACCCTGGGGTGGTGGGGGGGTCCCTCTGCCGTCCTGCAAAATGGAGGAAAGGGGCTGGGGGTGGAGAGGGGGTGCAGTTTAAGGGAAGCTGCCAGGGGGGGCAGGGAAAGACGTGGGTTGCGCCTCGCCAGCTCCGCGCTCCTGCTCTGTCCCATTGCTGTCTGGTCAGACACTGCGGAGCTGCAGCCACGCGGGCTCGAGATGGTGTCATGGGGTGTCACAGGGGCCCATTGTGACCCACCACCCAGGCCGGGAGGGGTAGGGGCTGCACCACGGGGCGTAGGCACCCAGCTCAGCATTGGCCCACAGGCCCTCCTCTCAGGGTGCCCCAGGCCCCCAGCTCTCCTTCTGGCCCCCTCAGAACGCTCCGGGACCCTCCGGCTCAGCCCAGAGCCCCGTGTTCACACGCCTGCCACGGCCCCGGGACCCATCTGGGACACCCCTGCTTCTCCCCCGCTGTGGAGTGCTCTCTTTGCGCCTCAGCACCTTCTGGCACCTCACTCTGGGAGAAAGTCAGCTCCTTTCTCCCACGCTGAAAATCTCTCCCGGCACCAGGAAGCAAAAGAGGTTTACGCCTGCTCCTCTCCTCTACTCTCTGCGGACGCGCCTGTCGATGGGACCGTTCCAGTATCACTTACCAGATGCTGTCAGAACAGGAAACCCCAAAGAAATGTTCTCTTCTCTCCACTGCCGCTTTAACATCTTTAATCCGTGTCCTCCTCTACAGTCTAAGAGACACAGAACGTGAGGAGCCTTTCAGAAAAGTCTTCTCTAAGCACACGGATCTCACTGGGATCCAAACCACAGCCGACTGCTTTGAACAACTTCCAGGCTGCTCCTTCTTTGGGCCTTATAGAGATTTCTTGCCATTTCCAAGGTGGGCAGTGGGGAGGATAGACGCTTCCGGATGGTGTGTCTGCCCTCTCATTACCTACGGAAGCTGTCACTGACATCTGTGGTCATCAACCCTGGCTTGAGGTGCAAATAACCACTTTAGAAAGGAAGAAACTGTTGGAGATGTCAGACCACGAAAGGAGAACACTCGTCGGCCCGGAGTGAAACTGGTGACAGCAGAAAGGGAAAACCTACCAGGCAAAAGACTGGAAAGGACAGCGTCAGGGGGAAAGAGGGACAAGGAGGTGCAGCTGAAAAGGAGCCGGGGACGCCGGGGGGTCCCAGTCCAGCAGCCCCGTGCCTGCTGCCCTGTGCAGCCTGCAGCAGGGCAAGAAACCTGTTTCCCCGACTGTACCGCCTGTGTTTGCCTGGTTGCTGTAGTCACGGGCCGGGGAAAGGCAATCCGCTTTCAAAACCCTTCACCCCACACTGACCTTGCTGCAAAGGGAAGGTCTGGACCCATCCTGTTTGTGCTGACTGTCTAAGACTCCCCCTGTGTGAAGGGTAGATGGGAACGGGCTGTGTCTCCCCGGCCAGTGCTTGTGCCAAGCCCCTGCTCCCCTTCACGTGCCGGGGAAAGGCAATCCGTTTTCGTGGCGTAGATGCAGTTTGCATTCAAAGCACGCAGGGAGCAGCCCTGCTTGCGGCAGGCAGGCGGGCAGCAGCTTGTTCACACCCAGCCAGCAACTCCACCAGTTGTGTTACAGACACCCTAATAAAATAGCTTGGATCCTAGAAGATTATTCTGATTTTAGTTTAGAGTATGATTTTGATTTTAATATGGAGTTATAGCTGCTATGAGAATATAAGGTATGTTAAGGCCCTCAGGAACAGGTAACTAGCGTGATGTTTGCCTTGATCACTACAGGAATCGTTACGGACTTCGAATTAAAACAACGGGTACTGGTTATGGACCTTGAGCCAACCGCTCCCGAGAAGAGCGATTCCCACCTGCCGGTCCTGGCCCTGGCATTCCCCTCCCCACATTCCTCTGCAGATTGATGGCTGCAGATGAAGCACGGCGTGACTCCTCGGGCAGGCTTGCACTCTTCCAGCCTACAGCTTGATCAGAGCTTGGCCATCCCTGTGGCATGCCGGCAGCTGAAGTCCTTCAGCCCATGACACGCTGGCAGCTGGGGTCGCTGCCCGGCAGCTCTGCTCACTGGGCATCATCACCCTCTGGTAGTACCAAGACGTCAGCTCCTAATTCCATGTCCTGAGAGTAGCTTCCCACTGTCACCTGCTGCACACCAACAGCAACAGCACTGTCCTCTCCCCTGCCCAGCTCCACACTCGGGAGAAGGTGTTCACATACCCCTGGCAGCCACCCTTACAGCCTGAAAATTCCTCCTGTGCTGCTCCAGGCCATGAAAACTCTCACACTATGGCTGTACCCGCATCACTGTTCTCATGCCGAGCGACACTGCCCACTTCTGTGTATTCCCACATGTCTACAGCCAGCTATTACCTTCTGTCTCGTAAGCGTTTTGGAAAAGCACACTTTTGTTTTCCTGAATACCTGCTCTGACCTCACTACAGGACAGGCCCAGAGTCCAGGACTGTGGCCGGTAAAGTCCATAGCAGTAGAGAACTGTGCGAGAATGGAAAATACCCAGGAGTTCAGCTCCTTTCAATTGTTTAAGACAAGGCTTTTGGCTGCAACACTGTCCAGATAATTTAAAACCAGAACTCACCTACATGCCCTCCTTGACTGGCACCTCTTTCTTCACCAGTTCTTTGCACTTCTTTCTTTCCTCTGGAGTACTTCTCGAGGTTTTCTGTTTAAGAGACACGAGAGACCAATCACAAAAATGCAGAAAACCTGCCAGTCACACACGTACCGAGGCCCTGCACATACACAAAAGATGAATGTGCTGGGGAGGAGAGAGCACAGCAGCCCTCTGGCCCCCAGGAGTAGTAACAAGAATTGCTGCTCTGAACCGGGGCTCAGTCCCTGTGCAAGTACAGTACTGACCCCGACAGGAGGCTGGGGGTGGCAGTTAATCCCTGCTGGGTTCTGCTGCTCTCTAACACAGTTTCTCTGGGCCAACTGTCAGGTGGTCTGGGCTAACGGTTTATCTGTCAGGGCCGTGGTTTGGGGTTAGTGTTCGGTTTAGAGTTAGGTTTAGGTTTAGGGTTAGGTTTAGGGTTAAGGTTAGGGTTAGGCTTAGGGTTAAGGTTAGGGTTAGGCTTAGGGTTAGGGTTAGGGTTTGTGTTATGGTCAGGTTTAGGGTTAGGGTTAGGGTTAGGGTTAGGGTTAGGGTTAGGGTTAGGGTTAGGGTTAGGGTTAGGGTTAGGCTTAGGTTTAGGCTTAGGGTTAGGATAGGGTTAGGGTTAGGATTAGGTTTACTGTTAGGGTTAGTTTTAGGGTTAGGGTTAGGTTAGGGTTAGGGTTAGTGTTAGGGTTAGGATTAGTGGTAGGGTTAGGGTTAGGGTTGGGTTAGGATTAGTGTTAGGGTTAGTGTTAGGGTAAGGTTTAGGGTTTAGTGTTAGGGTTAGGGTTAAGGTTAGGGTTAGGTATTGTGTTAGGGTTAATGTTAGTGTAAGCGGTAGGATTTATATTAGTGTTTGTGTGAGGGTTACTGTTAGGGTTAGTTTTAGAGTTAAGTTTAGGTTAAGGTTAGGGATAGTGTTAGGGTTAGGGTTAGTTTTAGGTTAAGGGTTAGGGTTAGGGTTAGGGTTAGGGTTGGGTTAGGGTTAGGGTTAGAGTTGTGGTTAGGGTTAGGTGTTAGTGTTAGTGTTACGTTATTGTTAGGGTTAGGGTTAGGGTTCGGGTTCGGGTTAGGGTTAGGGTTAAGGTTAGGGTTAGGTTTAGGGTTAGGGTTAGGGTTAGGGTTAGGGTTAGGGTTCGGATTTATTTTAGGGTTAGTGTTAGGATTAGGGTTAGGGTTAGGTTTAGGTTTTGGTTATAGCGTTACTGTAAGTGTTAGGTTTAGTGTTAGGTTTAGGTTAGGGTTAGGGTTATGGTTAGGGTTAGAGTTCGGGTTAGGTATAGGGTTAGATTTAGGTTTGGATTCTATTACTTCAAAATTGTTCCCATCTCTGATGGCATATCCTGATTTTCTCTTCCCTTCAATCACTCGTGAAGATCCATCTATAAATAATCTTTCCCCTTCCCCCAACTCTTCTTCCTCTAGATCTGGTCTAATCTTTGTTTGCAACTCTACTAAATCTATACAGCTATGCTCGAGTACTGAAGCCTCCTCCCATCCCCCAAACAAAAACTGTGCTGGGTTCTGTGCCGCAGTCGTCCTTAAATCCAAATCGGAGGAGTGAATTAAAATAGATTTGTATTTTAATAATCTATTGTCGGTAAGCCATTTATCTGCTTTCTATTGGAGGATTCCTCTAATGTCATGAGGGGCATATACTACTAAAGATCCCCCGAATGTAACCTTCCTAGCTTCTTCGACTAACAAGGTCACAGCCACCACTGCTTGCAAACACGTTGGCCATCCTCTGCTTACTGGATCTAATAGTTTTGAAAAATATCCCACGGGCTTTTTACTTCCAGCCCAATCCTGAGTAAGCACTCCATAGACAGTATAATTACTGGTATTGACAAAGAGTTGAAACGGTTTATTTAGGTCTGGCAGGCTCAATACAGGAGCCGTTACCAGGGTATCCTTAAGACTTTGGAGTTTTTCATCATCCTGTGACAACCATTTTATCACGTTCGAAGTAAGTTTTTCATATAAAAACTTTACCTTCTCACTGAACCCCTCTATCCATTGTCTGCAATATCACAGCAGTCCTAGTAATTGTCAAATTTCTCTTTTTGTTTTTGGAGCCGGCAAGGCAACTATCCCTGCTATCCTGTCTGGGTCTAATTTTTTCTTCCCTTTAGTGATCCAATGCCCTAAGTATTTCACCTCTGGTTCAGTAAATTGCAGTTTACTCCGTGACACTTTCAGTCCCCTTTCTCCAAGAAAATTCAATAAATCTATAGTGTTTTCCCAAACCTCCTTTTCCGATTTCCCTGCTGTTAACAAATCATCTACATATTGTAGGAGTTTTACTTCACCTTTAGTTTCAAAGAAAGTGAGTAAGTTTTCTAGTGCCTGTCCAAACAAATTTGGAGATTCAGTAAAACCTTGAGGTAATACTGTCCACCTTAGTTGTTGTTTTCTGCCTGTGTCCAGATCTTCCCACTCAAAGGTGAAATAATCCCTACCGGCTTCCGATAGTGGGCAAGCCCAAAAAGCATCCTTTAAATCTATTACACTGTACCAGATATGTTCAGGGGATACTTGCTTCAATAAATTGTATGGATTTGCCACTCCCGAGAACCTAGTGATGGTCCTCTGGTTGACAGCTCTAAGATCCTGAACTAGCTGATAACTACCGTCTGGTTTCTTAAATGGAAGGATGGGTGTATTATGTGGGGACATGCAAGGCTCCAAAGTCCCTTTTTGAATTAAGTTGTCAATTATTGGTTTTAATCTTTGTCTTCCTTCTAATGAGATTGGATAGTATCTAATTCTTATTGGTTCTCTTGGGTTTATTATTTCCACTCCTAGCGGTTCAATATCCAATTTTCCTATTTCTCCTTTATTGTACTAAACTTTCTGGGTTATACGCTTTTCATCCTCTTCAGTTAAGTGACACAACTTTACTGAGATATTTTGTTTATCTACCTCTAACCCTATACCTAATTTAATAATTAAATCTCATCCTAAGAGGTTGTGTTCTGCTTCTTCAACTAATAAAAAGTCTCCTACGCATATTTGATTTTTTGATTCAATTTCTACATTCTTAATAATGGGGACTCTAAAAGGTTCTCCTTTAGCACCCACCACCAGGTTGTATCCCTGCTGATTTGACAACCTCTAGGAATATGCTGGACCGTAGATTTTTCAGCCCCTGTATCTACTAAAAATGTCACTTCCTCTCCTTGGGGACCTATTTATAAATTTATCAAGGGCTCCATTACTCTTCTGGTCCCAAAAATATGTAGCCCCTGACACCCCTATTTTTCATTCTTAAACATCTCTTCATCTTTCATTCGCTTCTGACAATGCCTTTTGATATGTCTCTTCTGCCCACAATAATAACATTCGAGTATTCCCCTTGGAGAACCCCTATTCCTTTCCCTCGGGATCATTGACTGTCCTTTTTTACCTTCCGATCTGGGAGTTTTTGAGATCATTCTCGGTTGTTCCTTTTGCTGAGTTTCCCGGACCATCACTACAAATATTTTTGCTTTCGTTTTCTGCTTCTCCTCATCTCTCTGTACATACACTTTCTGAGCTTCCCTCAACAATTCCTGCAGTCCTCAATTTTGCCAATCATCCAACTTTTCCAGTTTCTTTCTTATATCTCCCCAGGATCTGGCTACAAATTGGGTTTTTAATAATGCTTCTCCGACGGAGAGGCTAGGTCCACTCCAGAATACATCTGTAAACACGGCCGAAGGGGGCGGGGCCAACGGCCTAATGGGGCGGGGCCAACGGTCACGTGGTCTGGGCTAACGGCCGAGGGGGCGGGGCTAACGGCCGAGGGGGCGGGGCTAACGGTTGAGGGGGCGGGGCTAACGGTCACATGCTGAGGGCAAACGGCCGAGGGGGCGGGGTAACGGTCAGGTGGTCTGTGCTAACGGTCACGTGGTCTGGGCAAACGGCCGAAGGGGGCGGGGCCAACGGCCTAAGGGGGCGGGGCCACCGGTCAGGTGGTCTGGGCTAACGGCAGAGGGGGGCGTGGCTAACGGCCGAGGGGGCGGGGCTGACGGCCGAGGGGGCGGGGCCAACGGTCACGTGGTCTGGGCTAACGGCCGAGGGGGCGGGGGTAACGGTCAGGTGCTCTCTGCTAATGGTCACGTGGTCTGGGCAAACGGCCGAAGGGGGCGGGGCCAATGGCCTAAGGGGGCGGCGCTAACGGTGACATGGTCTGGGCTAACGGTCGAGGGGGCGGGGCTAACGGTCGAGGGGGCGGGGCTAACAGTCACGTGGTCAGGGCAAACGGCCGAGGGGGCGGGGCTAAGGGTCAGGTGCTCTGGGCTAACAGTCACGTGGTGTGGCCAAACGGCCGAAGGAGGCGGGGCCAACGGCCTAAGGGGGCGGGGCTAACGGTCAGGTGGTCCGGGCTAACGGCCGAGGGGGCGGGGCTGACGGCCGAAAGGCGGGGCCAACGGTCACGTGGTCTCGGCTAACGGTCAGGTGGTCTGGGCTAACGGTCAGGTGGTGTGGGCAAACGGCCGAAGGGGGCGGGGCCAACTGCCTAAGGGGGCGGGGCTAACGGTCACGTGTTCTGGGCTAACGGCCGAGGGGGCGGGGCTAACGGTCGAGGGGGCGGGGCTAACGGTCACGTGGTCAGGGCAAACGGCTGAGGGGGCGGGGCTAACGGTCAGGTGCTCTGGGCTAACGGTCACGTGATCTGGGCTAACGGCCGAGGGGGCGGGGCTAACGGTCAGGTGGTCTTGGCTAACGGCCGAGGGGGGGCGGCGCAGACGGCCGAGTGGGCGGGGCCAACGGTCACGTGGTCTGGGCTAACGGCCGAGGGGGCGGGGCTAACGGTCTCTGGGGGCGGGGCCACCGGTCAGGTGGTCTGGGCTAACGGCAGAGGGGGGCGTGGCTAACGGCCGAGGGGGCGGGGCTAACGGTCACGTGGTCTGGGCTAACGGCCGAGGGAGCGGGGCTGACGGCCGAGGGGGCGGAGCCAACGGTCACGTGGTCTCGGCTAACGGTCAGGTGGTCTGAGCTAACGGTCAGGTGGTGTGGGCAAACGGCCGAAGGGGGGGGGGGCCAACGGCCTAAGGGGGCGGGGCTAAAGGTCACGTGGTCAGGGCAAACGGCCGAGGGGGCGGGGCAGACGGCCGAGGGGGCGGGGCCAACGGTCACGTGGTCTGGGCTAAGGGCCGAGGGGGCGGGGCTAACAGTCGAGGGCGCGGGGCCAACGGTCACGTGGTCAGGGCAAACGGCCGAGGGGGCGGGGCTAACGGTCAGGTGCTCTGGGCTAACGGTCAGGTGGTCTGGGCTAACGGCCGAGGGGGCGGGGCTGACGGCCGAGGGGGCGGAGCCAACAGTCACGTGGTCTCGGCTAACGGTCAGGTGGTCTGGGCTAATGGTCAGGTGGTGTGGGCAAACGGCCGAAGGAGGCGGGGCCAACGGCCTAAGGGGGCGAGGCTAACGGTCACGTGATCTGGGATAACGACCGAGGGGGCGGGGCTAACGGTCACGTGTTCAGGGCAAACGGCCGAGAGGGCGGGGCTAAACGGTCAGGTGCTCTGGGCTAACGGTCACGTGGTCTGGGCTAACGGCCGAGGGAGCGGGGCTGACGGCCGAGAGGGCGGGTCCAACGGTCACGTGGTCTGGGCTAACGGCCGAGGGGGGTGGGCTAAAGGTCGATGGGGGCGGGGCCACCGGTCAGGTGGTGTGGGCTAACGGCCGAGGGGGGCGTGGCTAACGGCCGAGGGGGCGGGGCTAACGGTCACGTTGTCAGGGCAAACGGCCGAGGGGGCGGGGATAACAGTCACGTGGTCTGGGCTAACAGCCGAGGGAGCGGGGCTGACGGCCGAGGGAGCGGGGACAACGGTTACGTGGTCTGGGCAAACGGCCGAGAGGGCGGGGCTAACGGTCAGGTGCTCTGGGCTAACGGTAAGGTGGTCTGGGCTAACGGCCGAGGGGGCGGGGTTGACAGCCGAGGGGGCGGAGCCAACGGTCACGTGGTCTCGGCTAACGGTCACGTGGTCTGGGCTAACGGTCAGGTGGTGTGGGCAAACGGCCGAAGGGGGCGGGGCCAACGGCCTAAGGGGGCGGGGCTAACGGTCATGTGGTCTGGGCTAACGGCCGAGGGGGCGGGGCTAACGGTCGAGGGGGCGGGGCTAACGGTCACGTGGTCAGGGCAAACGGCCGAGGGGGCGGGGCTAACGGTCAGGTGCTCTGGCCTAACGGTCACGTGGTCTGGGCTAACGGCCGAGGGGGCGGGGCTGACGGCCGAGGGGGCGGGGCTAACGGTCACGTGGTCAGGGCAAACGGACGAGGGGTCGGGGCTAACAGTTGAGGGGGTGGGGCTAACTGTCACGTGGTTAGGGCAAACGGCCGAGGGGGCGCGGCTAACGGTCAGGTGCTCTGGGCTAACGGTCAGGTGCTCTGGGCTAACGGCCGAGGGGGCGCGGCTGACGGCCGAAAGGCGGGGCCAACGGTCACGTGGTCTGGGCTAACGGCCGAGGGGGCGGGGCTAAAGGTCAGGTGGTCTGGGCTAACGGCCGAGGGAGCGGGGCTGACGGCCGAGGGGGCTGGGCCAACGGTCACGTGGTCTGGGCTACGGGCCGAGGGGGCGGGGCTAACGGTCGAGGGCGCGGGGCTAACTGTCACGTGGTCAGGGCAAACGGCCGAGGGGGCGGGGCTAACGGTCAGGTGCTCTGGGCTAACGGTCAGGTGGTCTGGGCTAATGGCCGAGGGGGCGGGGCTGACGGCCGAGGGGGCGGAGCCAACGGTCACGTGGTCTGGGCTAACGGCCGAGGGGACGGCGCAGACGGCCGAGGGGGCGGGGCTAACTGTCACGTGGTCAGGGCAAACGGCCGAGGGGTTGGGGCTAACGGTCAGGTGCTCTGGGATAACGGTCAGGTGGTCTGGGCTAACGGCCGAGGGGGCGGGGCTGACGGCCGAGGGGGCGGGGCTAACGGTCACATGATCAGGGCAAACGGCCGAGGGGGCGAGGCCAACGGTCACGTGGTCTGGTCTAAGGACCGAGGGGGCGGGTCTAACGGTCGAGGGGGCGGGGCTAACCGTCACGTGGTCACGGCAAACGGCCGAAGGGGGCGGGGCCAATGGCCTAAGGGGGCGGGGCTAACGGTCACGTGGTCTGGGTTAACGGCCGAGGGGGCGGGGCTAACAGTCGAGGGGGCGGGGCTAACGGTCACGTGGTCAGGGCAAACGGCCGAGGGGGCGAGGCTAACGGTCAGGTGCTCTGGGCTAACGGTCACGTGGTCTGGGCAAACGGCCGAAGGGGGCGGGGCCAACGGCCTAAGGGGGCGGGGCTAATGGTCACGTGGTCTGGGTTAACGGCCGAGGGGGCGGGGCTAACGGTCACGTGGTCAGGGCAAAAGGCCGAGGGCGCGGGGCTGACGTCCGAGGGGGCGGGGCCAACGGTTACGTCGTCTGGTCTAAGGACCGAGGGGGCGGGGCTAACGGTCGATGGGGGCAGGGCCACCGGTCAGGTGGTCTAGGCTAACAGCCGAGGGGGGCGTGGCTAACGGCCGAGGGGGCGGGGCTAATGGTCACGTGGTCTGGGCTAACGGCCGAGGGGGCGGGGCTAACGGTTGAGGGGGCGGGGCTAACTGTCACGTGGTCAGGGCAAACGGCCGAGGGGGCGGGGCTAACGGTCAGGTGGTCTGGGCTAACGGTCAGGTGGTGTGGGCAAACGGCCGAAGGGGACGGGGCCAACGGCCTAAGGGGGCGGGGCTAACGGTCACGTGGTCTGGGCTAACGGCCGAGGGGGCGGGGCTAACGGTCGAGGGGGCGGGGCTAACGGTCACGTGGTCAGGGCAAACGGCCGAGGGGGCGGGGCTAACGGTCAGGTGCTCTGGGCTAACGGTCACGTGGTCTGGGCAAACGGCCGAAGGGGCGGGGCTAACTGTCAGGTGCTCTGGGCTAACGGTCACTTGTTCTGGTCTAAGGACCGAGGGGGCGGGGCTAACGGTCGAGGGGGCGGGGCTAACTATCACGTGGTCAGGGCAAACGGCCGAGGGGGCGGAGCCAACGGTCACGTGGTCTCGGCTAACGGTCAGGTGGTTTGGGTTAACGGTCAGGTAGTGTGGGCAAACGGCCGAAGGGGGCGGGGCCAACGGCCTAAGGGGGCGGGGATAACGGTCACATGGTCTGGGCTAACGGCCGAGGGCCCTTTTGCTACTACTGCCTCGCAAATTCAGTTTCCTACCTGGTTGCATCAGTTGAGTGCTTCCCTTGCCCATCAGGCATTGTATGGACTTCCAGAAAAGTCCACCATTTGCTTTGATTCACCAAGGAATGACCGAACCATTTTCTCAATTTATAGGTCGGCTGTCAAATGCAATAATGGAACATACTGATATTTCAAAAGAAATACAAGATCAGTTTCTCAGAATGCCTGCTTTTGAGAATGCCAACTCACGAACAACGACAATACTGGCCGGATTTCCTCAAGGTAGTCCCGTAGATGAAATGTTAGTCAGAGCATCGCGAGCTGAGCAAAACAACCAAGCTGCAATAGTGGCTGCCGCAGTGGGAGGGGCAGTCAAAGAACAAAATTAAATAATTGCTGCTGCTCTGCAGGGAGTAATGAAAAAAGGTGGCAAGATAAAGGGATTTTGTTATCGCTGTGGAGAGCCAGGCCACATGAGAAAGAGCTGTCAAAAAACTGATTGGTGTCACAAGTGTAACCAAGACACCCATGATACTCAAGCTTGCAGGAAGTCGGGAAACTTCAAGCAGAGCAGGCCAGGGCAGCGTGCCAAGACGCAAGTGACCACCTGCCCGATGGTTTCCCGGTCCAAAACAAACCAGCAACCTGGGGAAGCCTTGGAGTGGACGTGGAAACAGCAGTAGAAGTGACCTTAGTAGATCAGAATGTGGTCCTAATACCCACCACTGCCAAAGGACTGTTTTATCATGAAGATTCACTTGTTGGAGGACTACTACGAAGAAGATCATCCTCTAGCAAACAAGGACTGATAATATTGCCTGGAGTTATTGACAGTGATTACATAGGAGTCATCAAAATTACGGCCTACATGCTGCATCCCCCAATAACCATCCCAAAAGGGAGTAAGATAGCTCAAATTGTAGCTTTGCATATTATTCTCCCAAAGTGTCCTTCAACAGAGAATGAGCTAAAAAAGGGTGAACAGGGTTTTGGATCTACTGGTCATCCTGTGCTCTTTACTCAGAAGCTCATGCACAGACCACAACAAAAGGTACTATTGGCATGTGACAATATGAAGGTGCAAAATGTCCCGTGTTGGACACAGGAGCTGATGTAACCATCATCAACGAAGAAAAATAGCCTGCTGAATGGTTGTTGCAGGACCCCACTGTGCAAGAACTGGGAGTAGGGGGAACAAAAAGGCCGAAACTGAGTCTGAAGCCAATCACTTTTCAATTCCAAGAAGGACAAACAGTGCCATTGTGGCCATATGTGATGGCATTGCCAGGAGATTTAGATGGATTCATAGGATGGGATGTGCTATGGCAAATCGGTGTTGTTTTAACAACACAGTCAAATTTTTAGTATCGGTCACAGAAGAGCAGCCTACTCCACCACTGACCTGGTTAACTGATACTCCCATTTGGGTGGATCAGGGGCTGATGACTCAAGAAAGACTGCAGATTGCTATCAAATTAGTACAGGAACAGTTAGAAGCAGGTCACATTAAACCATCAGTGAGTCCATGGAATACTCCAATTTTTGTAATTCCTAAAAAATTGGGAAAATGGAGATTGCTGCATGATGTAAGGCAGGTCAATAATCAGATGCAAGCAATGGGAGCGGTGCAACCAGGCTTTCCGTCACCCACGATGCTTCCTGAAGGATGGCCTTTGTTGATTATTGATCTAGAAGATTGCTTTTTCACCATTCCATTGCATGCTCAAGATACTCAGCGCTTTGCTTTTACGTTGCCGTCTATCAACCGAGCAGAACCAAGTAAGCACTATGAGTGGATCATACTGCCACAAGGAATGAAGAATTCACCCACATTGTGTCAACTATATGTTGCCTGGGTGCTGAAAGACCTTTGTCTAAAGTGGGCGGAGGCAATCATTTATCATTACATGGATGACATCTTATTTGCAAGAGCAAACACAATCACCAATGAAGAGCTGCAGAAAATTGGAGATCATCTTAGGCAGTATGGGTTAATCATCGCCCCAGAAAAGGTACAATGATCTGCATCATGGAAATACTTGGGATGGACAATTTCAGATGCCCAAGTTTGCCCTCAGAAAGTTGAGCTCCATACTGAAGTAACTACCCTGCACAATGCCCCAAAATTGCCAGGAGATCTACAGTGGGTATGGAACATTGTAGGTATTACTAATGAAGATTTAGCTCCCTTATTGCTATGGCTTCAAGGAATGAAGGCAGAAGAGCCACATGTGTGTTCTGATGAACAGAGACAAGCTTTAGAAAAAATTTCTAAAGCCGACTGGCAGATGTTCCCCTATCCTTACTGGTCACTAATAACAATCATAGCCTGTTTGCAATTCTTTGCCAATGCAACAGAAAAAGGGAGAGGAGACCAAGATTGGGATACTTGAATGGGTCTTCTTGCCCACTCAGCCAAAATCGAGGGTTTTAACTCGGTCTGAAGCACTTGGTGTAATAATCAAGAAAGGAAGAGATCGTCTTGTGGAAATATCAGGACAAGAGCCTGAGGATGTCAGCATTCCAGTAAAGACAGAAGATTTAGAGTGGCAATCGCGTCACTCTACTCCCATTCAAGAAGCACTGTTAGGGTATTCTGGACTGATTCATAATAAACAGCCAAAAGGACCATTATGGCAAGTGCTGACACAGAACAGATGGCTGGAAAAACCTCAATACTCTTCCAGACCCATCTCAGGAAGAACTGTTTATACAGATGCAGGGAAACGCAATAAAAAGGCAACATGTGTCTGGTCTGAAAAAGGACAATGGATAACTCATGTAATTCCGGGCAATCCACAGGATAGCCTGCAAACACTGGAACTTGCAGCGGTGCTTGGGGGTTTTTTATGGTGGATCAGTGAGCCTTTGAATGTAGGATCTGACTCACTGTATGTAGTAGGAATGG
This sequence comes from Tyto alba, assembly GCF_018691265.1. Taxonomy (NCBI): domain Eukaryota; kingdom Metazoa; phylum Chordata; class Aves; order Strigiformes; family Tytonidae; genus Tyto; species Tyto alba. The sequence goes on along the minus strand of NW_024881292.1, from coordinate 121,360 downwards.
CATTGCACTTAGAAGAGGCATTGCTGCGTCAGACTCACAACTCATGATTGGGACAATTGTTCCAGCAATTGTGACAGGTGCTGCGGCTCCAAAAGCATCCTAACTGCATTATCCACATAAGAAGTCATCAATGGGATAGAGGCCTAGGAGAAGGAAATGCTCATGCAGATGCTGCGGTCAGCTAGGTTGCTCATATTCCCCCAAATAATCAGTTTGAGCGAGCTCGAGAGACCTACTCAGTTTTTCATCAAAACGCTTGTGCACTGCAAAAACAATTCAGATTAACACGTGCCGATGCCCAGGGAATTGTTCACACATGTCCTCAATGCAGCCACCATGGGCCAGGACTAGGATTAGGAGTCAATCCCAAGGGTTTGAAGTCCTTAGAGCTTTGGCAGATGGATGTTACCCATATACCAGAATTTGGCCATTTAAAATACATGCATGTCACTGTAGACACATTCTCAAAATTCATTTGGGCCACTGCTCAGCCCGGGGAAAAAACGCTGTATGTGTGAAAGCATTTGACTGCATGTTTGGCTGTAATGGGAGTCCCTGAGCAGATAAAAACAGACAATGGGCCTGCCTATATCAGCCAGAGTGTAGAAAAATTTATGGCCATTTGGGGTGTAAAGCACGTTACGGGAGTACCTAACTCACTAACAGGACAGGCGATGATTGAGAGAACACATAGAGTGTTGAAAGATTATCTACAAGAGCAGAGGGATACGGAATCAGATGACGCAGTTCAGAGATTACATAAGGTGCTTTTCACCCTGAATTATCTCTGTCTTACAGAAGGTAGAGAAGAGCCTCCTGTTGTGATTCACCACGCTGCCATAAAAGCAGGGCACCCACAGTCTCTTCCCAGACTTGTGGTGCATTACAAGAATCCAAAACCCGGGGTTTGGGAGGGGCCATCCCCTGTAATGTTCAATGCTTGGGGTTATATGTGTGTTTCTACAGGTGAGGGTCCTCTGTGGGTACTGAGCAGATTTACACAACCAGCCCACCAGACAAGGAAGTTGGGTGACGACGGAGCAACAGTGTAGTAGTCAGAGCAATCATGGAAAGAAAAACTCAGAAAGATCAACACAAAATAATAAACTTCTTTGCATGTTTTGGATTGGGAATTGTGCTGCTACTGAATCATCCAACAGTAAGTCTTGCATTGAACCGCATTGACCCTAGGACAAACATGTGGATCACATTTGCTAACCAGACCAACCAGTCCTCCTTCTGCCTATCCATGGCTGTGACAGAGGACCCTTTTCGCACATGTTTGGTGAGGCGCCCGTATTGGGACCCTCATGACTGGAACAGTGGACAAACAATGCAAGTGTATTGAAGAGACAGTGGTTAATAGTACCTGCCATAGCCATCTGGGTTGTGACAATGCGAGGCAAGTCTGCTGTTCCGATGGTGTGAACATGACTGGAGTAGCAGCAGCATTAAATTCGCTTCATCGCACTCTACCGTGGGATCTGCAAGAACTTGATCTACTGGGCTCCATTGCAGGCAAGGGGTCATGTTTCTTTATAGGGGCTATGCTGGTGACTGGTTTTGGTGTATTACACAAACGTCATCTAAGCACCTGGACAAATATTTCTAGAAGAAAGAAATGGTATGATTACAAAAATAAATCCGCTTCAAACTACTGTTCAGGGGCCACAGGGTCAGAGTTGCATGGTAGGAAGTTTCCCATTTGGAACAACAAAACCACTTAGGTCATTCCCCCGGGAAATTTCTTGATATGTGGGGATCAAACTTGGCAAAGGGTCCCTGCCAACGCTATTGGAGGGCCCTGTTATTTTGGGAAGTTAATTATGTTTACACCTTCTTTGCAGTTGCTTAAAGGAAATCATAGCGGAGCAAAGAGATCTCTTCAACAGCTTATGCCTTTATGCGATGGTAATGTAACCCTCTGGGGTAGAGCAGAGCGTATATTAGCTTCATTATTTGCTCCAGGGGTGGCTTCAGCGTTTGCTCTTACGCAATTAAGTAAGTTGGCGTGCTGGTCAGCGAAGCAAATGATTCTAACCTCTTCTATGCTTACTGAATTGCTGCAGGATATGGATAGCTTATGCCATGTTGTGCTTCAAAATAGAGCCGCTATCGATTTTCTATTACTAGCTCATGGTCATGGGTGTGAGGATTTTGAAGGAATTTGTCTGATCATTCGAACTCCATTCACAAACAACTTGCCAAGCTGAGAAAGAGTGTACAAGACATAAGAGTGGAAAATGTACTGACAGAATGGTTACAAAACTTGGGAATTAGTGGGTGGCTGAAAGATTTGCTAATGAACGGACTAGCAATGCTGATAGCCATTATAATTTTCATGATGGTATTGGGGTGTGTGTGGAAATGCTTTATGAATGCTATGAATCGAGCATTAAAAGGAGTCTGGATCGCCCAAAAAGAAAAAGGGGGAAGTGTGGTAGGATTTCTTGAGAATCAGACACATGCACTGATTCTGCAGGGTTTGGACAATCCAGGCTGGGCCTCAGAGCAGAAAACTGCCACGTGATAATCTTGTCCTTGAGGTCACCTTGAAAGGCTAGAATGAGGAAGTCAAACTAGTGCTTCCTTCCGGACGAATGCCCGGATACACTGACCGCAAAGTAGATTTAATTTGTACACGCATGCTAACGATGCAGACCTATCAGACAGCTCTTCCGGGTGCATGATAAGTGCCCTTAACCAATAGACTGTAAGCATAGAGCATGTGACCGTCTGGCTCTGCATATCTTGGGCGCTATTCGGGCAAATAAATGGAGAACGACTTTCATCGCATCGGTGTCGTGTCGTTACTCGGGTCTTGCCTCCGTACTGGGACCCTCCTACATTGACCCATAGATTTTCTTGCTTTTACACTTTCAATTCCCTCCCCTGTCCTGCTGGGGGTGGTGGGAGCAGGGAGGAGTGAGCTAAGGACTCTGTGGGTGGCTAGCTGCTGGCTGGGGTAAACCAAACTGAACAGCTACCACAGTGTCATTGTTTCTGGCCTCTCCTTTGACCCCTAGACATCTTGATCAATGAGCCTTTCTGATATATTTTCTCTTCTTGTCCTGTTGAGTTGGGGGAGTGAGTTAGCATCTCAGTGGCTGTCTGGTGGCTGCTGGTCAAAATTAACCCACCACAGGACCACATCAGGACTGCTGTGTCCAGTATGAGGTTCTCCAGCAGAATAAAGACACTGACAGACTAGAGTGAGTTCTGCAGAGACCAGGAGGATGGCAGGGTCCTGGAGCACATGATGGACAAGGAGAGGCTGAGAGAGTGGGGATTTTGAGAAATCCCTCAGACTCAAACACTGCAGCAAGGACCCAGGCCAGTCGGTGGAATCTCAATTCACTCCCACCCCTGGGCATGTGGTGAGTCCTCATCCTCTCCTGATCAAATGAATTTCCATAAAGACAGCTATGTGCCATGAGTCCTGGCATATGTAAAGCAGCCTGCGGAGGTAGTGGGGAGCTCATTCACCATCTTACACCAAGAAGAGAGCCTTTAAAAGTAGAGATTTTGGTCCAGTGAAACTCAATGGTACTGTGAGCTTAACCTCAAACACAGGGAGAACATAAGGAGAAAAGACTTTTAAAAAGACCAATTCCTTAGGTGATTTATTGGCAGCCACTTTGGAGGAAGAGTCCGGCCTTCTGACACTGCACCCAGGAGATTTCCTTTTACTGAAGAGCTGTTGTTGGACAGGTCACGTCTGAAAGTGTGGTGCTAGAGTCAGGCACAACAGGATAAAACCTCAAAAGAAGTAGTGTAAGTCCAGAAAACTATGTATATATAGTATTACAGGGGAAATAGCAGAGTCCTGACGTAAGATAAACTCTGGGAAATATGACAGGATAGATGGTGGATTGTTGTCAGTGAAACTACAACCACTGGATCAGTTTCCATAGAACATCCTTGAGCTCCTGGTTCCTCCTGCTATAGATGAGAGGGTTCACTGTTGGAGGCACCACCGAGTACAGAACTGACAACACCAGGTCCAGGGTTGGGGAGGAGATGGAGGAAGGCTTCAGATAGACAATCATGGCAGTGCTGATAAACAGGGAGATTATGGCCAGGTGAGAGAGGCACGTGGAGAAGGCTTTGTGCCATCCCTGCTCAGAGGGGGATCCTCAGCACAACCGTCAAGATTTATGCATAGCACAGTGCAATGAAAACAAAACAGCCAAATGCAAAACAGACACTATCTACAATGAGCTAAACTTCCCTGAGGTATGTGTCTAAGCAAGAGAGCTTGAGGATTTCTGGGATTTCACAGAAGAACTGTTCCGTAGCGTTGCCTTGGCCGAGTGGTATTGAAAATGTATTGGCTGTGTGCCTCACAGTATATTAAAATCCACTGTCCCAGGCCACTGCTGCCATTTGGACGCAAGCTCTGATGCTGATGAGGGTCCCATAGTGCAGGGGTTTGCAGATGGCAACATAGCGGTCATAGGCCATGTCAGTGAGGAGAAAATACTCCGCGGACATAAAAAAAGAAAAAGTAAAAGAGCTGGGCCACACATCTTTGGTAAGAGATGGCTCTGGTGTCCTGGAAGGAACTGACCATGGATTTTGGAACAGTGGTGGAGATGGAGCCCATGTCAAGGACTGAAAGGTTGAGGAGGAAGAAGTACATGGAGGTGCGGAGGTGGTGGTCACAGGCGATGGCAGCGATGATAGCAGAAGGCAGCTGTCATGCCTTGTGTCTCTGATGGTGCAGCAGGGAAGCCCTGCTCTGGAGCAGGTCCTACTCCTCTATGTTGGAGAGAGATCTCTGTAGGCTGTGGCAGATTTATGATACCCCTCCAGGAAGCTCATGTTCATTGCTATGCAGGGCGAGACTTACGGTGTAGAGGGCCGTGAAGATTTCTCCTCCAATCAGCTCTCAACCATCCACCCAGCTTAGGCTGCCTTTAAACTCTCTCTGCCCTACTTTCCTCCCCTCAGTGGCTGCAGTGAGCGCTCTCAGCTCTGCTGTGCTTTGCAGAAGAGCTGCTCCATGGCAGAGCTGTCTCTGTACTTCTTCCTGCTTGACGTGTTCCCTCTGTCCCATGAGCCTGGAACAGCTCAGCAGCAGAGGACCAGCCCAAGGCATTTGAATGACCTCCCTGGTGGGCCTGGGACAAGTCCATGAACCTCAGACACTGAGAGGAATTTGAGGAAATGTCTCACAAAGTAAACATTGGATAGAAACTCCAGACTTGAGTCTCAGTGGGTCCCACTGCAGAACATTACTGACAAAGCCTCCCTGGGGACTGTTTAGTGCAGAAAACTGCAGACAGAGATGACAGGCAGAGGAGATGTAAAGGTGGCTCTGATGCTGAGGAAACTTTAATGTGTCTCAGTAAGCTAAAGTGCTGAGCCCTGGCCCCACTGACCAACTGACCCCCAGCCCCTGGGAAGGGAGGTCCTGTCCCTCACATGCTGATCAGGGCTCTTCCTGAGGCAGAGGGATGTGGGTATATGTGATGCCAAGGGCAGGACTATGGTATGACCCCTCCCAGGCTTCTGGATATGGACAAGGAGACCGTGTGGCCCTAATGCTACAAGGTATAATAATGCTCTAATGGCTAATGCAATAAGGACAACAGCCATCGCCAACAGGAGAAAGAGCTTGTCTCTGCTTGGGGCTTTCAGCCCGTCTATGTCCCTCTATCACCTCCACCACAGGCTATCCCACGGTGTTGCATCGCTTGCGTCTCTTTCCCTGTAGGCTGTAGGCATCCATCCTGCTACTGCACCTGGCTCTCACCTGAGCATCTTCCTTCCTTCACTGATAGCTCTCCATCCTCTGTGGCTGGTCTTTAAGACACAAAGCCTTGGCCTGATCCAGGGTGACCTGTTGCACTGCCCTCGATGTGACGTTTCTTTCTCCTCATGCCCACTCTGGACATCCCAAGCTGCATTTTGTGGCATTATTTCTTTCACATGCTATTTCCCACTACAAAGAACAGCTCTGATATCTGTGAAACCAGCCTTCAAGCTCTCCCAGGCTTGTCTGGAGCCTCCACAACACTGGGCCAAACACAAAGCCCATGACCTTCAGCCACCCCACCCAGGCCATGTGAACCAAAGACCACCTTGGCAGACCTCCTCTGGCCACTCTCCAGTTCCTCCCTACTTCTGCAAAACAGGGAGCCCCACACTGAGACACACCCGTGTGTGTGTGGCCACACAAGTGCTGAGACAAGAGGGATGGTATCTCAAGGTATCTGGGTGGCCAATGCTTTTCCTAATGCAGCCCCGTATGCAGCTGGCCTTGTCCATGGTGAGCTTGCACCACTGGCTCATATCGTGTCCCTTGTCGTGCCCAGGCCCTTCTCCTCAGGGTCCCTGATCAGCCAGTCAGGTCCCAGCCTGCCTTTATGTTCGGGGTTATTCTCCCCTCCTCTAGGACTGGTCACTACTTGCTTTAAAACTCCAAGAGGTTTCTGTTGACCAAATCGCAGAGTTTTTCAAGGTCCCCCTGAACTGAGCCAGCTGTTAATATTTGTGTGCAGATGTCTCACCCTAATGGTAGTGATTTGAGTAAGTGAAACTTACGGGATATATTCTGGGCTTGAACTGTGGCAAACAGCTCATGGTTTACGACTGTGGCTATTGTCTTAATAGGTGCATTTTGTGAGTAAGGAGTGTGAGGGGCATCTTTGTGTAATTGTGTGACTGTTGTATGAACGAGCCACAGTCCGCCTGAAAAGCAAGTGTGGAGTTCCGATCTGCGGTTCCATTATTCTCTGTGAGGAGAGCAGCCGGAGACAAACGAAGCGTATGTCAGACTTTGAAACAGTGTTGTCTGAGCCAATAGTTAACTTTTTCTGCCTCATGATATTTCCTGTAACCCAATATTTGGTTTTGAATGATTCTGGTGTGGAAGAGAAGTCTGGGTAAAGTTTGGAAACGATTTTTGGTGTAACAAATGTCAAGGGAATTGGTCTGACTGGGACAGAATAGAGCGCTCAGGTCAGCTTAAAAGAGCATATTGTGGAAATATGGGAAACACGCAGAGACAGTAGAATTAGAATTTGGGTAAGCCCTCAAAAGCAACAGTATGGGAGGGAAACAGAGTGGGAGAATTTTGAAAAAGAGGCCTTTAGGCTGCATCTTGACTCATTGGAAAAATATAAAAGGACCGCCAGGTGGGAGTGTGAACAGGAGGACTTTAATAAAATATTGTAATCAGTGGTGGTCTCTGTATAAATTAGATGATGAGGAAAGATGGCCCTTTAACAGAACCTTGAATTATAAAAGTTTGTTACAACTAATGTTTTTGAGGAGAGAGGGAAAGTGGGATGAGGTCTTGTACGCAGACATGTTCTTTACCCTCCAGAATCACCCTGAATTCCAAACAGACTGTGGACTGCACCCACCCCCACCCCTCACCCCCCACCCCCCCTTGGGGACCCAATGTTATTAGCCTAAGAGAAGGAAAATAAGAAGGAAGCAAAAGGGAAATTAAGAAGGTGATGTTTGGCATGTAGCATAGGTCAGAGAGGTATGAGACTCTGAAACCGAGAGAAAGCTGAAATCTGGAAGTACTGTTAGATGAAGCATGGAAAGCGTAAGCACGGAAAGCGTTTAGTAATGGGAGGAGGAGGATCGGAGGGGGGATAAGTGAGCACTGGTAGCGATGTTGCAAGCAATTAAAACAATTTGAAGGTGCTTGGCCTAGGAAACCCCAGGGAAAAGACCAGTGTGCATGGTGTAAACAAAGGGGACATTGGAAAAATGAATGCCCAGAGAGATGGAAAGGGAAAGGAAGGATACAGGGCCACATCAAAGAAGATTAATGGGGACCTGGGGGGTCTACCCTAGCGGATCCACTGGTTACATTAAAGCTGGAGAAACAACAATAGAGTATAGAATTTCTAGTAGATACCAGGGTAATATTTTCAGTTTTGAACCAAGCTTTAACACCTACGGATGATGATTTTGTAATGGCAAGGGGAGCTACTGGCCAAAGTGAAGAGGTGTACTTTTTAAAACCTCTTAAATTTAAATTGGGAAAACAATTGGGAATACACAAATTCTTATATATGCCTAATTCGCTGAAACCTCTATTAGGCCGAGACCTATTGGAACAACTAACAGCAAAAATAACATTTGAGGGAGGAAAACTAGAACTTAGAGTGGGAGATGACCAACTAATTGAACTTTTGAGTCTGGCCCTTATAGAGACTCCTGTTAGCTCAGGAGTACCTGAGGAAGTCCAGAACCAGGTATATTGGGGGTATGGGCCTCAGAGATACCCGGGAGAGAGAAAAATGCCTCCCCAATAATAGACTTAAACCAGGGACGTGGCTGGTAAGAATTAGGCAATACCCCCTTAAGTAAGAAGATAGGAAAGGAATCTGACCAATAATCGGCCGGTTTATTAAATTTGGGCTGTTAACACAGTGTGACTCAGAGTATAACACTCCCATTTTACTGATCAAAAAGTCGGATGGGAGTTATGGAATAGTGCAGGATCTCAGAGCTATTAATAAGATTGTTGAAGACCTGTATCCTGTTGTGGCAAACCCATAGACATTATTAACTAAATTGGCACTTGAATTGACCTGGTTTACCATACTGGACCTGAAAGATACCTTCTTTTGTCTACCCTTGATCCCAGAAAGTCAGTTGCTGTTTGCATTTGAGTGGGAAAACCCTGACTCCAGGAGAAAGGCACAACTAACATGGACTGTATTGCAACAGGGGCTTAAAAATAGCCCCACTTTTCAGAAATCAATAAGCCAAAGACTTAGAGCAGTGGAAGCGACCACATGGAGTTGGAGTAATACAACAATATCTGGATGCTTTATTGATAGCCATGGAAATGAGAGAACTATGTATCGTATGGACAGTCAGTCTGCTCAATTTCTTTGGACTTAATGGCTATCGAGTCTCTCCACAGAAAGCCCAAGTGGCTCAGCAGCAGGCGATTTACCTTGGATACGGGATAACTGCTTGCCAAAGATCTCTAGGCATAGCAAGAAAGGAGGCTATCTGTCAGACTCGACCATAGACAGCTAAAGAACTCTGCACATCTTTAAGAATGATGGGATGGTGTCGCCTCTGCAACTACGGACTTCTGGTAAGGCCACTCTATGAATTGTTGAAATCTGGCCTGAAAGACCTCACTTGGAATGGGGAAGCAGAAAGAGCATTCCACCAACTGAAAAGGAAACTCATGGAGGCCCCTGCCTTGGGGCTACCAGATACTACTAAGCCATTCTGGCTGTTCTCCCATGAGAAGCAGGGAATAGCCTTGGGAATCCTAGCCCAGAACTTGGGACCATACAGAAGGGCAGTGGTGTACTTCTCCAAACAAATCGATGAAGTAAGTAAATGTTGGCCTAGCTGCCTAAGGGTGGTAGCAGCATTAGTGCTAAATATTCAAGAAGCATGAAAATTGACATTAGGCCAAAAGATTACAGTGTTGATATCTCACACTGTATCTACAGTATTAGAGGTAAAAGGAGGACACTGGCTCTCACCACAAAGATTCCTTAAGTATCAGGCCATTCTGGTGGAAGAGGATGATGTGGAAATATTGCTTACTAACATTGTCAATCCAGCATCTTTCCTTAGCGGAACTACGGGAGAACCGGTATCATGTGACAGCCTGGAAATGATTGAAGAACTCTACTCCAGCAGACCTGACCTAAAAGAGGAACTGCTGGAAGATGCTGAGGACTCCTGGAATACGGATGGAAGTAGCTTTGTTTGGCAAGGTGTCTGCAAAGCAGGGTATGCTGTAACCACTACAGATCAGGTAATAGAGTCCGCAGCTCTTGCCCCAAGTATCTCGGCACAAAAGGCAGAAATAATAGCTTTAACCAGAGCATTGGAACTAGCCAAAGGCAAGAAGGTTATTATCTGGACAGACTCTAAATATGCCTTTGGAGTAGTCCATGTCCATGAAGCCATACGGAAAGAAAGAGGACTCCTGTCCACCCAAGGGAAACATAAAGCATGCTGAAGAAATTCTTAGGCTCCTGGAAGCAATACAGCTACCCAAAAAGGTGGCTATCGTGCATTGCAAGGCTCATCAGAAAGGTAGTACTGCTCAGGAATTGGGCAATGTCATGGCAGATTGTGAAGCCAAAAGAGTGGCTGAGAGAGGTGAATTAGAGGTGCAGTCTTTGGTCCCAGATGGTAAAATACAAACTGATTTTGAACCCAGGTATTCTAAAGAGGATCGGGAATTAGTCAAAGACTTAGGTGGAAAAATAGAGAAGGATAGGTGGGCAAAGACTCCGCAAGGCAGACTAATAATCCCATTTGCGTTATTGTGGGCCATAGTTATGTCAGCACATAGAAAATCCCATTGGGGAGTGGAATCCCTGTATAGATACTTGACAGAGTATAGTTGCCCAGAACCTCTACACCACTGTTAAGCAAGTGACACAGCAATGTGAAATATGTTTGCAAAATAATCCTAAAACAAGCCCCAGACAAGCTTGGACAAATAGGGAAAGGAAACTATCCGGGACAGCAATGACAAATTGATTTCTCAGAGCTCCCAAGAAAAGGGGGGCACCAGTATTTGTTGGTCCTAAGAGACACCTTTTCAGGCTGGACAGAAGCATCCCCTTGCCAAACCAATAAATCCAGAGAAGTGACCAAGGCCATATTACAAGAAATAATACCAAGGTTTGAGGCCTCATTGGTCATATCCTCATACCAAAGGTCACATTTCATTGCAAAGGTTGTTGAACAAGTGTTGGAGAATGGCTCAGAGACAAGGGTCCTGAGCCCACCGGGCAGTTGTACGATCAGAGCCTGTTCTAGGGGCTGATGCTGCCTCGCTGATGCTGGGCCTCACCAGGGTTTGCCTGCAGCTGCTCGCAGCTGCCGATACATGAAGAATGTCAAGGACGCTTCGGCCTTGTGTATCGTTGTGTATCGTAAACAAGATAAGAGGAATTGGAAGTAGTGGAGTGAGAAACTTAGTGTTATGAGAAGCTTGTGCTGCTAGCTAACCGCAAGTAGGTGGACCGTGCGAATACGACCTTTAGAGCTTAAGCCAATCAGCTAGTGACTAGTAGGCGAAATAATTATCATTGTCTGTATAAATATGTGTACCCTGGACCAATAAAGAGAACCATGCTTTATCACTCACATTGAGTTTGTCTCGGTATTGTTCCTCTGCTGCTCGCAAACAAGTTAGCAAACTTTTGGGGATAGATTGGCGATTCCATACCCCATATTGGCAACAAGTAAGTGGTCAGGTGGAGAAAATGAACCACCTCATTAAATTGCAGATTGTAAAATAAGGACAAGAGGCTGGATTATCTTGGCCTTGGGCCTTACCCCTGGCTGTTTTGAGGATCAGAACTAAGCCCAGATAAAGGAAGGGTTGAGCCCCTTTGAAATACTGTATGGGAGGCCCTACATGATGCAGGCAGGAATATCAACTCAGATCGGGGATGAAAAGTTATCTGATTATGTAATAAGTCTGCAAAACCAACTTCATGAAATAGAAAAACAAGTCTTGGAATCAGGGCCAGAGGCCTTGATGGACCAGTGCATGATATTAAGCCTGGTGATTATGTGTATGTGAAGTCCCTTATAGATTCACCTCTGGAACCAAAATGGGAGGGGCCCTTCCAGGTGCTGTTGACATCCCATACAGTGATCAAGATTAAAGAACAGATCTCGTGGGTACATCACACCAAAGTGAAGAAAGCAGCTTCTAAGCTACAATGGGAATCAGCACCTATGGGACCATTGAAACTTCACATCCAAAAACAATGATATGGGTTCATATGACTCTGCTAAACTGTAACTTATAAACCAAAGAGGGTTACTGAAGATATATGGGCCTTAACATTAGCAATGAAATATACAGAACCACTTTTACAGCAAGAGAATTTGCTTAGGGAAAAGAAAAGGGGGGAATTGATATAGGGAACTAACTGCTTTGCAATTTCTTAACAATCCTGTTTACCTTTAATGTTATTTTGAAGCCTTGAATGTTCTTTTGAAACATGTTTTCTAGAGACTGGTGCTTAAGCTTATCAGGGACTGGTATTCGTCAAGGACTGTGTGTCAGACATAAGGGGAGATAAAAAGAATGGCAGTTTCAGTGTGACCATAAAACTGGTTAGAACCCATCAAGAAGCTGCTGAGATCACCAGGCACGAAGAGAACGTGCGCGAATGACTAAAGTTCATCTAAAGCACAACAGAGGAAGGGGAAGACAAGACTGCTGAAGAAACAAACTACCACCAGGGACAGACCTGCGTCTGCACAAACTAACCCCACCTCACTTATGCACATGTATGTTTGTGTTGCGTAATCCCATGAATATGTATACCTGCACTGCATAAATTTTTGGCAAAATATGCTGTTGGTGTGCAAGCTAGGAGGAGTGATCCCCCTTGCACCCAGCACTGCAATAAACATACCTGCTTTAGAACCCTCTGTGAGCTGTAAAGTTTGTTTCCGCGCTTCAGGGCAAAAAAGGGACCAAGAAATTCTGCTCAGGACAGTGCATTCATGAAGAACACTGGTGCCCATGCACCGCAGGGAACAATCCTCAGCACGGCTTTGTCAGCTGTCCTGGGGACATCAGAGGTCTCGCCGTGACAGACCTCTGGAGGGAGGATGCTGCCATTCAGGCCTCAGCTCCAAGACGTTCCTCTCCCTGGCACTGGGGGGACAGTGTCCTCTCCGTGGGCAGTGTGCCCTGGTCTGGGAACTGTGATTGAGGTGAAGGATGTGTGTGAGGAGGGGAGCAGTCTGTGCACCACTGAGAATGACAAAGAGGAGAGAGATGGGGTCTTTTCAGAGACCCTGCAACGGAGAGATTCTGATCCCTGTGGAGCAGGGAAGGAGACCCAGCTGGAGAACACCCCAGAGAAGCACTGAATGGAGCGTTCTGCACAGGGGAAGGCTGTTGGCTTGTGGTGCAAGAGGAAGGCTCCTTCTGACCTGTAGATCTGCAGCTACAGCACACAGGCAGTGCTCTGGCAAGAAGTGAAGGAGCAAGGAGGGCCAGGGCAGGATTGTTGCAGTTACCTTAATAAAATAGCTTGAATCCTAGATTGTTGCTGTTGAGATGGATGCGACACATTCATCAAGGTGCAAGCAAAGCCAAAAGCCAAAAGCCGAAAACCAAAAAGGTTAAGTTTATTGTCTTACAAACCTTACATATAATTCTTAAGGATGTGTGTTTTTAGTTTATTAGTCCAACCCAAGCCCAACAGTTCATGATTGGATGACCTTATCCTTCTTGCCACATCTGCTCTTTTTCTTGCAAGGTTTCTGCTGTTCTCATGTTCCGTTAAGTTGTTTACATCTGCAGTCCCAGCCTCTTCTTCTTTCTCGTGGGTACACGGCTGTCTTATCTAGGTCAGTGTCAATTGTCTCCGTCTCAGGGTCCTCAGGTCAGCTGTGGACCCCCACAATTCCCCCTTTTTGTATTTGTACTACAAAAATCACCTGTGCCATCTGCTGCAGGGCCCTTGCAGCAGAGATACAATACATGGCAACATCAATAGCACAACTACAACAATAAGCAAAATCATTAATCCTGTTTTTATCAAAGATAGCAACCATCCTGACAGTCCCCATTCTTTAAACAATCTATTCAACCAGTCCCACCTATCAGTGATTTGCAGCTTCTTTACCCCGTCTTTCAAAAGCTGAATACTTTTGTGTATTGATTCATAATGATCTGACAAATTCATACAACACATTCCTTTAAAGTCTTCACATCCATGTCCTTAGGTTAACAACAAAAAATCTATTACAGCACGGTTTTGTAAAGTCGCATGTCACACAGAGTCTACATCTAAAAGCAAACAAGTCAAGGCTATAGAAGTAGCGTTTGTTTGCTTGCTCAGCCAACAACCTAATTATTTATCTTTGTTAAGGCAATTCCTGGAGCAAGAAAGAAAGCGGCAATTATTTCCCCTGGGCTCCAAAATGTAACATAGTCATCACAGTCTGATGTAAAAGGGTGTGTTGAGCGTTTGTATCGAGGCTGCTTATGTCTCCTAGCTAAAATCATAGACATATTAGGGGTCAAAAGTGTCAGCCGTCCCAAACTGCATGGACCTCCCTTGATGTGGGATGGAACTGCATGCCAGGCAACATGTAACAAAAGGATTACTCGGGGAAAAGGTAGCAAGACAGATGGAATCCTGATCAGCTATATTGGCAAAAGTTACCCATACATTTGTCTTGGGTTGTGGCACCATCCATGCTTCATTATTGTGTGCAGCAGTCCACAACAGGCCCAACACAGCGAGCAGGAATCCACCGAGGCCCATTATCTGTTGAAACACAAGCATAACCTCTACCCCAGGTTAATAATTCACATGGACCTGACCACTGGCCACTTTGGAGGTCCTTCACCCTAACTTTAATTCCTGCAGAAACAAGTGTAGTCGATGTCAAAGATGCGAAGTGGCAAAGCATTGGCGGATTCTGCAATTCATCTGGAATAGTCAAAAAATTTAACACATACAATGCCTTGTTCAGTTGGGCTTCAGGTGTTTCCTCAGACATTCCCCCTTTTTGTTTTTGCAGAAGTTGTTTGAGCATTCCGTGGGCACATTCCACAATCCCCTGACTGGTGGGAGAATGAGGAATTCCCGTGACATGGATGACATCCCACGTGCATAAAAATGTTCACACCTTTTCAGATACATAGGCTGGGCTGTTATCAGTTTCTATTTTTTGTGGGACGCCACATATAGCAAAGGCCTTCTGCCAATGCCATATAACGTCTTTGGCTGTTTCTTCTGTATGTGCAGTAGCAAGAATAACGGAGGAGAAAGTGTCAATAGACATGTGTACATGCTTTAATTTGCCAAATTCTGCCACGTGTGTTACATCAGTCTGCCAAATTTGGAGGGCCTGTAAGCCCCTAGGATTGGTGCCGTAAACTGTTGGAAAATGTTGCCCCTGACAATCAGGGCAGGAGACAACAATAGATCGAGCTTCGGCATTGGAAAGGTGAAATTGCCGTTTGAGGGCGTGATAACCTTGATGAAAAAACTGATGTGAAGAAATTGCCTGTTGTCTGGTGTTTGGAACCAGCCCTAACACAACGGCAGACACCAATTGATATCAATAAACACAAGTGCTTGTAATGATACAGATAAATCAATGCGCCAAACATGTCTTTCTTGAATGGCTTGCTCTACCATTTCAATTACACATTTGACATCTGAAGTCAAAACCCTGGATGCTGCAATATCTACATCTCCTTCTAGCAAGTCTACTAAAGGCTGTAGTTGTGATGATGACAGAACTAAAAAAGTTCTCAGCCAATTTATGACACCAACTAGCTTCTGAACATCATTGAGTGTTTTGACATTAGTCACCAATTGAATTGCTTGGGGTTGTACTGTTCTATCAAGTACTTTCATTCCCAAGTAAAGCCAAGGTTGGGTATGTTGTATCTTTTCAGGAGCAATAACTAGGCTGTAATCCTCTAATGCTTGCCTAGCTTCATGCTCCATGTGGTCCAAGAGTGCAGGTGTTGCAGCAGCCAACAGAATATGTGGAGTGGCTGGAAGAAATTAGGCATGTTGTGAGCGATTCAGACCGAGGGGCCTCACAACTGCAGCTGTTGTGAAGGACATATGCAAAGTCGAAAGAGATAATGAAATTGGGGTTTTGAGAAACTGTCTATGTTGCAGAGAGGTAAGGAGAATGGAATGTAAAACAAGATAACAAGAGGGAGAAACAGAATGTAGGTACGGCAGAGCAAGGCGTGTGAACAAGCAGCTTTAACCTATTAGCAACCAAAATGTAACGCGTGTGCTTTGTGCTAGTGTAGAAATCGCTGTGTATCCTTTAATAAAGTGGCATTAACTTGATCACATTGATCGTGCATTTTGTGTCTGACAGTTCTGCGTCAAGAATATCATCCATATAATGGTAACAATAACATTCAAGGTATTTTTGTCAAACAGGGCTCAAATCTTGGGCTACAAACCATTAACATATAGTGGGTGAATTTTTCATTCCTTGAGGTAACACTTTCCAATGATATCTTTTTGTAGGTTCTACATGATTGATTGACGGGACTGTGAAAGCAAAATTTTCCCTGTCCTTTTTATCCAATGGGATCATAAAAACCCAGTCCTTCAGATCCATTACTACCACGTTCCATTGCATGGGAATCATTGTAGGGGAAGGCAAACCCGGTTGTAAAGCCCCCATTGCTGCCATCACCTCTAATTTTTCACAGGTCATGCAGCAATTGCCATTTCCCCAATTTCTTTTGTATAACAAAAACTGGGGTGTTCCAAGGGCTATATGATTCCTCAGTATGGCCTGCTATTAACTGTTCCTCTACTAACATTCACAGGGATGTAAGTTTCTTGGTTTTGAGGGGCCACTGATCCACCCACACCGGTTTATCCATAAGCCATTGTAATGCCATTGTCGGTCTTTCGACACCCTGAAAGACAGTGTCCCCTATGGAAAATCCGTGGTTATACGGACTCCCCTCTGCCTCAAGCAGTCTCGTCCCCACAAGTTTAGGGGTGCAGCAGTGACATAGGGTCAGACAGTGGCCTTTTGTCCTTCAGAATTAGTAACGAGTACAGGTTTAGCAGCCATAAAGCTGGTTGTCGTGCCTCCCAACCCCATCACCCCAGAGGTGGTGGATACCACAGGACAGGAATTAGGCCAGTCCCACTGAGCGATGATAGTAACATCCACTCCTTTATCCAACAACCCAGATACTGGAACATATTTGGTGAAGCACTGTCCATGGCAAGAGTGCACTTCATCTGATAAAGTCTATGATCAGAGGACTTGAGGTTTACCAGTAGATCCGAAGCCTCCAGACCCGCAAATCGCTTGTTCTGTCCTGGGAACACAGCTCTTAAAAGGAACCAGTTGAGCAATTGGAGCCTTTTTCTCTACTGTTACAGGGGGTATTGCAGTAGAAACCATTGCACAAATTTGTCCTTCATAATCTGCATCTATGACTCCCACATGAACCATAATTCCTTGCAATGTGATGCTAGAGCGCCCAATTAATAATGCACTCAGTCCATGTCCAATGGGCCCCCAAGCATTTAAAGGGACTTTGTGCACACCTTATGTACTTACAGTTACTGTGTCGGCAGTGGATACATCCATCCCTGCTGATCCTCTGTTTTTTCCTGACAAGAGGTCGCATAAACCTGGGGCTGTTGGGTCACTAGATGACGCGATTGTGCAAGAAATGGGCTGTTCCCGGGGTTGGCAGGTATTTGTGCCTGCACGCACCCTTTCAAGCTCGTTTTCCTGTTTCCCTGTTGCAGGGGTTGCCCACTCAGGTGAAATTTAGATCGGCATTGTTTAGCAAAATGACCATTCTTGCCGCACCTGTGGCAAGTGACTACAGCTGAAGCGGCAGCACCGCTGTTGTTACTACATCCATCCCCTTTTTGTTTATTTGGACAAGCTGCTTTCACATGGCCAGCCTGGCAGCAATCATAGCATTTCTGATCCTTAGATCTCATAGCTGTCGTGGCAGTATTTAAAGCAGCCATCTTACGCTCCACTGATCCTACCTTGGCACTGGCAGTGATCACTGTCTCAAGATTCGGTTCCCCTGGCAGCGCTTCAATTACATTTTGGCAGTCTGAATTGGCATTGTCCCGAGCTAATCGTGTAACTAGAATCATTCTCAAATGCCTGTCAAAGACCTGTCACTCAACAGCTGCTTGCAGTTTTTCCATGAACTACAGGAATGGATCCCATGGTCCCTGTTTAATGGCAGTATATCTTGCTTTGGGCTCTGACATTTCTGCTGCCTTTATCAAGGCTTCAATACCAACAGCCTTAACCTGTTCTAACACAAGAGGGTGCCATTGGGCTTGATGTTGTGAATGATTAAACCTTCCTGTACCCGTTAAAATGTCCGAGCCGTTGCCATAGCACAGATCATCTTGGGGAAATGGCAAATTTTGTATCACCTGTGAGTCTGCTTTTTGCGTCCAGATACTTCTGAACACAACACACTGGATGGGCTGAAACATACTCTGCGCAAGCTGTGCTATACCATACAGTGTCATTTCCTCCATTGTTAACAATCTGATCAGCTTCATGGCTGCTGGGGAATTAGGATCGTATTGTGCAACACTTTTTTGGAGGTCTTGAATGACTTTCCAGGTATACGACCTATGCTCATCCATTATCTCCTGCCCTGGGTTGCCTCTAATTACAGGAAATGCCATAGCCATTGGGGGATCTGAACTTGGTGCCATCATGGGCATATCTATGACTTCTGATAAATCTCATTGTCCCTCCTCAATGGCTCGTGCCTTTACCTTCTGCCAGAACAATAAAGGGTTGTATGGTTTTACGATAATTCGTTCAGGGGGCAAATCCCAGGCTTGGGGACTAGGCTTACAAGAGGAACCCCCCAGGTTTGTTCAGTTACCAGTTCTCTCCCTTTGTTTGACTCACTGTCCTTGCCTGAGGTATCCACTCTGTCCCCCTCTCCTCTCATAGGATCATCCCAATTGTCTGAGTCATCTGGCAAAGGCGGATATAAAAATGGACTAGTTGTTTTTGGTGACTTTTTCTCCCCTGAATGAAGCGGTGGGGCAGAAGGTATAATAGGATTTTGATGCCGTCCTCTTCATGCAAGTAGGGGACGATTAGGGTCCGTTTCCTCATCCGAATCATCAGACAAGAGATTTTTCCACTAGGGCTGCAGAGGCTTTACCTTTGAAGGGACCACAAGCTCTGCCACAGGTTCAGTAGTGCACTCCTCCCAGGGTTCACACTGGGATTCGGGCATTATCCCTGCCCCCTGTTCCTCCAGGGGTGCCGCTGCTGTAAGGGCGGGGGCCAAAGCATTATTTTCCCCTTGGTCCCTCTGTTCCTTAAAGTCCTTTAAAGTCTCATACAGCAGGAACCACGTAGTTAGGAGTTCCCTAGCCTCCTTCGCCCCGTGGGAGGCGTTATCAAACAACTTACCGCCTTCCTCCTGCCAGTTGAAGATGCTAAATGATGTTACCGTATTTGCTTCGTATCCTTGTATTTTGCTCCATAATAACACCTCTTGTAACATTAGCTCGTCCATCTTTACACCCCTCTTTTTAAATATTAGTTTTTACATTGCGTCTATCATATTTTCCTCTTTTGTTAATGAGGCTCCCATGTTCTCAGCAGCTCACATTTTCAGGTGTCTCTTTCCGGATCTGAATCTATCAGCTCTTACCGCCGCTCTCCGCTGTGCTGGGCTCTGTCTCCACAACTCTACCCACCACCACATAGCAGCAAGTCTGACGAGAATCACACACGTCAGGGTCACCAGATGTCTCTGTTGAGACGGACGCGACACATTCATCAAGTTGCAAGCAAAAGCAAAAGCCAAAAGCCAGAAGCCAAAAGCCCGAGTTTATTGTCTTACAAGCCTTGCATATATATTTCTTAAGGATGTGTGTTCTTAGTTTATTGGTCCAACCCAAGCCCAACAGTTCATGATGGGATGACCTTATCCTTCTTGCCACCTCTGCTGTTTTTCTTGCAGGGTTTCTGCTGTTCTCTTGTTCCGTTAAGTTGTTTACATCTGCAGTCCTAGCCTCTTCTTCTTTTTCACGGCTACACGGCTGTCTTATCCAGGTTAGTGTCAGTTGTCTCCATCTCGCAGTCCTCAGGCCAGCTGTAGACACCCATATTGTACAGTTTTCCTATACTTGACATTGCTCACTCACACCCCAATGCTCCCAGGAAGGGCCCTGAGCCATGTGTGAGGGTCAGGATCGGCCTTCCCAGGACCTTTGAGGTCAGGGTTTGGCCTTTCTGCTTCAGGAAACAAATCCAGGGGTTTCTCAGCATTACAGCCACCTGCACAGTGCCTTTGCCTACCTGCAATCAGAGCCTCCAACTATCTGCCCTAAGGAGGCCATGGGGAGGCTTTGTCCGTAATGGCCCTCAGTGGGGCCAATCAATGCTTCAAGGTACTTTGGGTTTTGGTTCTGACATTGACTTCTTGAGTACTTTGCTCAGGCTCCTCTCAGTATCTGAGGTTCATGGACTCAGGGCCAAATACACCCTGGGGCACATTAAGATAGAGAAAGCCCTAATGAGCTATTTATATTCCTTTCATTTTCTTTAACCTTTCAAGACTGGTACAGTTAATTGGAATAATTTCATAGTGCTCTTAAAGAGGAAGATTTCAGTAAGAACTTAATAAAATTATTTTTTATTTTAAAGGTTATTTTTATGTACTTTTCTGTTTAGAAAAGAGGTGATGGAAGCATTCTGCAATTGATATTGATGCAGCGGCTCTCCTCGGGAGGTCTGGACAGGTAGGAAAAACAGTCTCTTGAGTTCTGATACTGTATGGACAACCTTTCTCCTCACCTCCCCAGCCTCACCATTTCTATCATTGGCCACCTGGGACTTGCCTCACTTTGCCTTCCATCAGACTGCACCGAACTCTGGAAGCTGAATGTTACAGCTCCATTGAACCATCTCTCACCTGCTTTCCATAGACAACTGGCTGCACACGGGCACAGATATAATCTTCCTCTTTGCAATCAAAGAAAAGTATCATTAAGTTTCATAAACAATAAATCACAATCCCCAGCCATATGCAATGTACAAGATACGCTAATGAGGTTGCCTTTTGACAAGGAATCATCTTAAGAAAAATATTTTAGATAGATAGATCGATAGATAGATAGACAGACAGATAGAGTAAAAATAAGGTAGACATAAACATAATGAAAGAGTTGGCTAAAAGAGACAATTACACTTCTGAAAGACTGGCAAGCTTTTATTCCCTGAAGCTCAAAGCAGAGGCATAGCTGAGAGGTGTCTGAACGAACAAAGATTAATGGGGAGAGGAAAACTGAAGAATAATGGAAAGGGCCTTTGTCTAGGCAGCCAGCATCTGTAAAGATGACTTTATAAATGGTCATTGTATCAGGAGAGGGGAAAATGTATGAAAGATTTGAGAAATTATATACGCCATATAACAGGCATCATGGTGATAATGAAGTATACAGCAGAAGGTCAATATTTCTTCACAACCAACTTTTTGAAAGGTCATGGGATTGGTAGAGGTCTCCTCTGAGTGAGGACAAACCAACATCGTACCCATCTTTGAAAGAGGCCAAAAGTGCAACCCAGGTAACTCCATGCTGTAGAAACTCACTTTGGTGAGAAATATGCCACCAGTTAGAGACCTCTTGGGTGACTTTTCTGGGCACCTAAAATAGAAGAAAGTATCCAGACGCAGTCAGCATAAACTTACCAAGTGTACCTACTTGGTCACATGTGGGGCAGCACAGGGAACTCTGCTGGGCCCTGTTCAGTTTCACGCCTGTATCCATGCCCCAGAGCAATCAGGATGTTTAACAAAAACAAGTGCTGGACACTATATTTGGGATGAAATAATGCCAGACACAAGTATAGACTGGGGAGAGGAGTGCCTGGAGAGCACCCTGAAGAAAGGGATGGGGGGGTGCTGGTGGGCAGCAGCTCAACAAGAGCCAGCACTGTGCTCTGGCAAACCGCATCCTGGGCTGCATCCAAACATGGCATAACCAGCCAGCGAAGAGAGGTGATTATCCGGCTGTACTCAGCATTGGTGCAGCCTCCCTGGGAGTACCGTGTGCAGGGCTGGGCCCCACAGTGTAAGAAGGGTGTGAAGGTACTTGAATGTGTCCAGAGGGCTGCAACAAAGCTCATTCAGAGCTGCATCAGGGGAGCTATCAACTTGACGTTAGGAAGCACTACTTTACCAAAGGAGTGCTCAAGCACTGGAACAGGCTTCCTAGAGATGTGATCGACACCCCAATACCATCCGTGTTTCAGAGGCATTTGGACAATGCCCTTAATAACATGATTTATCTTTTGGTCAGACCTGAAGTGGTCAGCTATTTGGACTAGATGATCATTTCACGTCTCTTCCAACTGAACTATTCTATTTGATTTGGTTCGACTCTGGTTTATATATGTACCTGTAGACGGTGGATCCCTGCAGCAGCTGGGCTCAGACACTCAGTGTCCTCAGTAGCTGCCCCTGGATACCAGCCTCCCCAGTAGCAGGCATCTGGACATACAAGCCCCCAAAGCAGCACCCTTTTCCAGATGAAGGTACAGACCACCCCCATCACACACATAGACTTTTAACTTCACTCACTCCAGCCGCTCAGTCAGTGGCACTAATGACATATGGGATGTCTGACACCCTGGTTCTATTCCAGTTGCTGCACTCACACCCCCATGTTCACACATTCACACAGAAGAGAGATTTCCTCACACAGGAAATAGTTAGAAATTAAGTTTAATGAGAAGGTAGGATGGACTGCACTGGTCAGGGTCCTCCACTAAAAAGCTCCTAATAGGTCCTGTGCAGTCCAAAAAATGCTCTTTCCCTGCATCCCATAATGTATCCTCCACCCCTAGGCAACAATCCCCTTAGTCCAAACGGTGATCCAGAGAGCTGCTCTCAGTGGCTCACCTTGATGGGTTTACACCTGGACAACAAGGCTGATGGCTCTCCCAGGGCAGCTCTGAAAGGAGCTGGGACAAGATGGTCATTGCTCAGGAGCTTGTAGATTGGGTTCCCACCTGCCGCTGTGCCTCTGTGCTCTGCTTGGGTTGTGGAGATGGGTTCCTGATGAGCTGCTGGCTGTGCTGTGATGGGCCTGGGAGCAGCTGGGGCAGGGTATTCACTGAGTTACTCCTCCTGCCATGGTTAGTGCTCCCTTGGTGTGTGCAGATGAGCTTCTTATCACTTAACCTCACACAATCCAAGAAGAACAGAAATCTCCCGAGGCATCTGTCTTTGGAGGTGGCATACATCTGCACTGGTATTACTTAACACATGATAGCAGATCATTGGAATTGCTGTCCAGAAATGCATCGTGATTAGGGGAAAATCTGCAGTGTTGCACGGCCAATGGCTTCACTCAGGGCTGCTATCACAGTCTTGTTTCTCAGACTGTAGATGAAGGGATTTAAGAATGGGTACAGGACAGTGTTCAGCAAAGCTACAGTTCTGTTTGTCTCCAAGGAAACATCTTCCAAATGATGCACGTAGAGAGCAATGCAGCTCCCATATGCAATAGCCAAGGAGGTGAGATGGGAAGAACACGTAGTAAAAGCTTTTTTCCTCCCCAATGATGCTGGAAGGTGTAGAATACAGAGGAGAATGCCCATGTAAAATGCCAGAGTTAAGCATAAGGAAGTCAGTATGACAAATGATACTAAACCAGAGTCTATTTTCCAAAGCTGGCTGGTGTCAGAGCAGGACAGTCTGAATAAGGGAGAACTGTCACAAAAGAAGTGGTGGATCTTGTTTGAGCCACAGAAAGTCAGCTGGTAGAGAAGGACCAGACGGTAACTCAGGAGCGTGATGCCTATGACCCAAGCAGCAACAACCAGCTGGATGCAGAGCTGAGGCTTCATGATGGCAGCATAATGCAAAGGCTGGCAGATAGCAACATAGCGGTCAAAGGACATAACAACAAGTAGAACAAATTCTGTACAGCCCAGGGCAAAATAGAAATAGGATTGGGCAAAGCAGCTGCTTAGAGAGATGGTTCTCCTACCAGAACCCAGGATCAGAAACAATTTGATGCTTGTGGAGGATGTAAACCAGATTTCCAGGAAGGACAGATTGCTGATGAAAAAGTACATGGGGGTTTGCAGGCGGTGATCCACACACACGAGGAAAATGATGGTTGCGTTCCCCATCGCTGTTGTCAGGTAGCTGAGCAGAAGGGCCAGAGAGAGAAATAGCTGTAGTCGTCGACCAAGCCCCGAGAAACCCTTTAGGGTGAACTCAGTAACCGCAGTTTCATTTTCTGGTCCCATGTGGAATTTCAGTTCATCCTGCTGAGACTGGAGCACAGCAACAAACATGTGTGGTAATGTCACAGTCTGGGTGAAAAGTTCTATCCTTCCTTTTCTGCTTCTTTCCTTTCTAGCAGTCTTCCTCTATAATACAGGCAGAGAGAGTCCTTCGAGCATTTCTCACACCCTGATTTGTATGTTTTACATTTCATTATGTTCGATGTTTTTTGAATTTTCTGAAGGTGAAAGTGGACGCCTGGGATGTGCACTACACCGGTCGTGTAGTAAGTCACCTCTGTATCAAAGAGGAGGATGTGACATGGCAGTTATCCTGACAAAGCCCCTTCTGTAACTGTTGATACCTTCTTTTCTCCCAGCCATACGTGCAGCTTGCTGAAGATGATAAGGTTCGGTACGAGAATGAAATGCAGTTGTGGGAAGCAAAAATGGTCAAACTTGGATGCAAAGACCTGATACGTTCCAGAAAGCAAAAGCCAGAAAAGAAAACTGATTAAACCTGTAAACAAAGCTGAAACAGCCAAAGCTTCTTCATGTGAAAACGAGGCAAAGTTAAAGTTGAAAAAATCGGAAGAATGAAATGGTTAAGTATTTTATATTTGATGCCCTTTGGTTGTCATGTCTTTGTCCTGCTGTGTTAATGCTGCAGTCTGCATTAGCACCAAAATTTGGAGAACCCATAAAGGGCCCACTGGAGAAGTAGAAAAGATGATCAGGGAAGAGAGGATGCGGTATCGCAGAAATACGACTTGGAAGCAGTTGCCCCGCTGCTGCCGGCCTGACCGGCCGGCCCCTCTGTGCCCGCAGATCCTGGGCAAGGCCTACGCCGCCCTCAGCGAGGCGGAGCAGCGCGCCCTGTACGGTGAGCAGGGCACGGTGGGCGAGGAGGGCGAGGTGCTGAGGGGCGAGCGGGACTGGCGGGAGTACTGGCGGCTGCTCTTCAGGAAGGTGAGAGCTGGGCCGGGGCCCCGCAGGGCTCGCCTGGGCGGGGGCAGGCCCTGCGGGAAGCGGGGAGCTCCCTGGCGAGCTTCGGGTAAAGCACGTGGCTTCTCTTTTTGTTTTGTTTTGATTTGTTTTGTTTAACGCTGTCTCTGAAATCCATCTGGTGAATAAATCACGTAACTTCAGAAGTGTCACTTCTTTGCTTCAGATCACAGTGAAAGATATTGCAGACTTCGAAAAGAGCTAGAAAGATTCGGACAAAGAGCTAGCTGTTATTAAAGCAGCATATGTGGATTGTGAGGGTGACCTGGACAGAATAATGGAGTCTGTGTTGTGCGTGGACTATACAGATGAACCGAGAATACGGAAAGTCGTAGAAAAAGCCATTGACTGTGGAGAAGTCCCATTCTACAAAGGTTTTGTAAGAGAGTCTAAGCAGAAAATGATTGTGAGGAAAAAGCGGGTAGGTTATATCAATCCGGGACCAAAGGGAAGCATATTTTTTATGATAAGCTTTTAATCTTCCTTGTTAGAAATAAGTGGAACTGTTCTTGAGTTTGCCACAGGATTTCTGGGTTACAGAACTTGCTCTGTGTCTTTGACTTTCACATTTGGACACCTGTGTTCTCCCCCCCCCCCCCCCCCCCCCCAATTGTTGTGACAGGCTTTTGAGCTGTGATAGGCTGCTGCCAATCTTTATTTCTCTGTTTTATTATTAATTCTTTATTATTATACACAATGGCTTATTACAGTTTAGCATGTCCCTGCATTTATTTACACAGCTATGAGCTGCTGGAGTTCAGTGTACGTGGTAGAAATACGTTATGCTCGCCTTCTGGCGAGTGTGAAATAACATTCTGGACTAAATGGACCTCTTCTTCAACGTAGGGTTTTTTGAACACTTTGTGGATCTTACATGCACATCGCAGTAACCGTTCTCTAAGTTAAAGAAAATGTAATAGCTGCCAAGACAAAAAAAGTGTGGGTGGGGGGAACAGGGATAGGCATAGACATCACATTCAGCATTGTGAAACAACAAAAAACTGTCCCGCTCTACTAAAGCCAGAATGGTCTTTCTTTCACCAGTTTGTCATCTGTGGCCAAATTTGGAAACGATTTGTGTTTCCTTGCAGCTAGTTGTATACGGATTAAAAAAAAAAAAAAAAAAAAAAGTGTTTCATAACTATTATAAGACTGTGTCAAAAAACTTGCAAAATACTTGTTAAAAAACTAGTTGGCTATTTTCGGCAGAAAAAGAAGCTAGAGAGGCAGAAGAGACTAAAGCTGAACTGGGACTTGGTGGAGAAGATGATTTGAAAGCACTGATTCGAGTAAGGCTTTTTCTATCTGCTGAAGATAAGTATGTTGCTGGCCTATAATTCCGTTCTCCCTGAGCCTCTTTGTAGTTTGGATCCTTGCAACTTGAGAGTTCTGAGGTTAAAACCTGACCTTAATGTTAGCTACCTATGTACTTTACTTAATAGTCAGTGTGGTATGGATTTTACTGCCTGCGTCTTTTGAAAATTAACAAAGTTATTCAAATATCCTTATGGCATACACAATCAAAATATTTAACTTCTAGTTTTAGGTAGTTAGACATGGAGTATTAATGATTTTTTCTCTGAGGGATTCCATCAGGATGTAGAAGCTGATAGGTCTTCCTGTTTTGTATCTTGAGGACCGAGGAAAGAAACATACTGTTTACATTCTGCTTTTTGGAATGTTTTCTGTTTCTCATCATCCAGTGGGCTTCCTAGAACATTCATGCTTAATCATTCCTCAGACTGCAGTAGAGTTTTGGGTCTAAACTTAGAAATTGTTTTGCTTTTCCTAGGCTTATGTTGGGAATTTTTATAGCCACTTTACGTCTGTCTCGATACTTCAGGAGAAGTTAGGTATAGAGCCTAGAGTATACAAGTAGAATTTTGCTTGATGGTACTACACTTTGTATTGTGTTATATTTGTATTGTATTATATTGCTTGCGTTCCCTGTTTAATATATTCCAATATTTTATGTAGCTGTCATACTATCAACTTCACTAGAATAATCTGTACTAGGAAGTAGTACAAGTTTTGGGTCGGTTTTCTTTTTTAATTTCCTTTCCCCCAGAGCAGAAATAAAGATCGAAAAAAGGAAATGGATGACTTTTTGGACCAACTGGAAGCAAAATACGGGAAAAATGCTAAAAAAGGAGAAAAGACGACTGCAGCCAAGAAAGGAAAGAAATAAAGAATGGTGTAGGCTGAGATACCAGGTATCATTTTGTATGGGATCACGTGGATTTGGGAGAATTTCAGAGTTTTTCTGGGCTACTGTTTCAGAGTGTGTGCATCAGTTTGCTGTGACTGGGAGGTAGGATACAGAATGCATCATGAACAAGACAAAGCATTCTGGTGCTACTCTTGAAAAATCCTTTGGGTGCTCTTCGGTTAGGATCAAACAGATTCCTGAGTAAAAGTTGTTACAGTAAGGAAGCGGTGTGAGGTTTGGGACCATGGTGTGTTTATTCAAGTTCTTTTGAAGCACCTTCCTTCCAAACACCTAATGGATATTGGTACAGTTGATGGTAAAATGGTGTAACCTCTCACCTTTGAGAGTCTTCAGTGGCGATTCCTGAGGTTTCTGAGTTGGAAACCTTATCTTTTTGCTAGCCACATGTTTCTTATGTAACAAACCTTCTGCTGTTTGTTAAAAGTCTTTGAACTTCAGCTCAACAGGTATTTTCAGTGGTTTTCTAAAGATACTTTGGAATATTGCAGATTTAATAGAGGAAAATTTTTCATAGAATTCTGTGCTAAGTTGCTTCCCCAGCCCTCTGTACGTTTTCTGTGTAGCTGTTCAAAACAAACTGATTGTGCGGACTCTTCTGACTGATTGAAGTCAAGTAAATACTACTTTGTAGTATTTGTATAGCAGCTGTAACTATGGCTACATTGTTGGCTGCGACGTCAGTGCTGGTGATGCCATGTTCCATGAAAGGGCCGGCTCGTGTTTGGCCTTGGATTGCCTGTGGCAGATGCCTTAGGAAGAAGAGTGCAGCATGTATGTCACTGTGCAGGAATCCTCTGACACACTGAGGTGAGGCAATAGCTGAAAAATCCACAGGAGAGAGTCGGTTCTGTGCATTTCTAGGGTTTGTGATGTCCCGTGACAAGGAGTTCCAAAGCTCAGAAATGCATTGCTTGTTATTTCAATAGCATCACAGTCAAGTCTGCTGTAGGGTGGTAGCGATTAGCTACTTCACTACATTTGTCAACCCTTCTGTTATTTCAGAAGTGAATTCCTTAAGTAGGATCTGCAAATACTTGAAAGGTTTATGCTTCAGCTGTTTTTAAACCACCTGACAGTGTGTGGGGTTATGAATTTGAAGGGTAATTAACTAGTTTTCAACTCTGTCACAAAGGGATGAGGCTGGCTTTATTTTGTGGATCATTTTTCAGAGGCTTATGAGCGACAATGTGAACACTTCCTTTTGAGCTGAAAGTCCTCACTGCTTCAGTGATAGCATTCAGGAGCTGGCTATTTAATAGAGCTTCCCAAGGGGAAGCTAGAGGTAGATGGTAACTATTCCTTTACGCGGCTTCTTTCAAAAATTATCCTGATTCTGAGAGTACAGCATATCTCTGTGTTGCACAACACATGGACCTGAACGTTACTTTTGCTATACAAAATAGACACCTACCAGCCCAGAAGTCTCGTGTCAACCATTTGTACAGAAACCAAAAATTACCTTATGGTGAGACTGCTTTCACTTTTTTAACACACTGACTCCTCTTAGCTATAAAATACTACATTATATTACTAGAAGTCTGTTCAAGTTTATTTGTATATTTTTGTAACTCTTACGCACTAGGGCTACAGAAAACTACCTTGCCCCCTGAGGAATGGCACCGATATAAAGGGGATGCTTATCTCCAGTGAGCTTGATGTAACTAAATGCCACACTGTACAATGTTCCAGTAGTGTCAGCTGTTAAAAGAAATTGTATTTTGAAAGGGTTTAGTGAACAGAGGCCTCTCTTTAGCATCAATTTGCCTCTATGCAAACCCAAGAGATTTCAACTGAGGCCACAGCTTTTTTTTTTTTTTTTTCACCCCTCTAGAAATGCAAAGGAAAGGTAACTTAGTTACATTTGCACAGTTCTGCTTTGCTTTCTTTTCCCTTCTTTTTGAGTAAAGCATGCTTGGATCAACTGGACTCAATAACTTCAATATGGATTAAAAATGATTAGCTGTTCTGTAGGTACCACTAACATTTGATAGATTACATAACAGAGTGGGATAGTAGGAGCTACTTCCTAAAGAATACCGACTAGTTTTTTTCATTATGAATTGTAATTTAGAAAGCATTAATAAGGGAAATTTAGAAAGAAAGTGCTTTTTAATTGGACAATTTTTTAAAGGAAAAACTGTTTTCATGCAGCGTCCTAATTTTGTTAAAATACATTAAGTGGTTATCCTCACCTCGTCTGTACGCTTATTTATCATCTGGAGTTTACTGTTTTGGGAGTAAGACCTTCAGCTAATCACTTAGAAGCATGTATTTCATGTTTTTGTCTAATTTGGGGCCACAAGGGCAACTGCAGCAAATACCACTGATACATCTGTCCCAGTGCAGAACCCATCTTACTAACAACGTCGTTGCATCTGTGGGTTTGGAGCCTCAGGGCAGAGCGCAGAAATCTTCGGTAATTGCAGGCATTTTTAGAAAGGGAGACTGACCTATTTTGCAAAATTACCATGAAATATCCCGCCAGGAAGACAACGTACTTTCTTTGAATACTGTCTGGAACTACTTGCAGTAAGAGTCCCTTCTGCCTCTTCCACCCTCAGTCAGTGAGGAAGAGGTCCAAGTACGTAACACAGGAAGAGTCACTAGTGTGCTACCCTTAAAGTCATCAGTTCTGCTCAGCTGGTTTGCTACCTTATTTTTATACAACTGCGTTGATATCTGCTGCAGTTATTACAGGATTCATAACTTGTCTAAGTTGAGTTGTAGAAGCAGCGACGTGTAGTGCTTGCTTTTGATAGTATAATGTTGCTTTAAACATATAAATACAGCTTTTAACATTGAAATTACTGCTGTGATGGAAAATCTTTCATCTTCTGTAGAGCTAACAGAAAAATTGGCAGATTCTGCAGTACTTGCCTGTAACAAGATGAACAGGTCATAAGCCAGTAATGGGAAAACAGCAGTGGCTGAGTGTGTTGTCTGGATTTTCTAGGAGTTAGGCTTTACTGCCCACTGGAGTGCATTTACCCTTCCACTGGAGTATAACTACTTCTACTGGTGGCAAATGGAATGTTTTAAGTATACCCCTGCTAATCTTTGGCAGCTGCTTCTTAGATTGATAAAAAAATAACTATTCATAAGGATGGGTGTTTGAAGACTCTGCTGTAAACAATGTTGACATTGCTGAGAATGAGAGCTGGTGCATGACTCTGGTCATGGATGGACACTTCTTCATGGCACGTTTAGAACCCCTGTTTGCTTTTTGTGACTGATCCACCTCGACTGTGGGCTTTCAGAGAACCATGCAGCTGAAGACCTAATAAACAGAGATCATGTACAACTTTAGGACTTTTGAAAGGTATTAAAACTAAGTACCAAATGCATCTCCTTTAGCTTAAAACTAAAATGCTTTTCTTTTTTGGTGTTTTTTTTTTTTTTATTCTAATATCAACTGTGTTACGTAAGACTTAGGCAAGTTTGAGACAAGTGCCTGGCCATCCAAAAGAGGCAAATTTTATGCTTTCACAGTTGCTGCATTGCAGGCAACTACTATGTTCCTGGATATTTCATAAAGTGTTCAAGTCTACGAAGTTCTTCTGCTGATTTCAATTTTTTTTTTGTTAATACATCAGTCAAAACTCAGCTTGTATTTAAAGATACTGGGGTTGGATTTTTGGGGGGCGGGGGAGGGAGCAGATTTCAGTAGGAACCATTCCTGTCTTGCTTAAAAACCAGTTACTTCAGTTTAGTGCCTTTCAGTTGCCTCTTGTACCACTTGTAAGTGGTAGGAGGCCGCTCAGCTACTCAACAAGCTAAAAGACCCCTCCTGTCCTCTGACAGTCACCCATGTACTCGCTACCTTAACCCCAAACAATCGGCCTCAAAGCACAGTTGACTTCTGAGTGAATTCCCCGACCAGCGACCAGCATCTTATCAGCATGAAGTGCAACCCTGGGAACAACCCCTGAAATGTATAAGTACACAACAGGAAGTAACTATAAATCCCAAATGTAAAGAAAAACAGAAACTCCTCAGACGTGCCCGGATCCTGGCCAGATCCGGACACGCCTGAGTGAGGCACATCAATCTACCAGGTATCTCCCCTGCATTTTGTTTAGACTTGTTTGTTAAACTGTACAAAAGCCGGGCCCTCTCACAGCACAGACACAGACCTCACCTACGAGCGGACGCCCTGCGTGGGACTTCCCAATTTCTGGGAAAGGCTCTCCGACCCTTCGCTGGGACGGGGCTCCCCAGCTGATGCACGGGTCGGGGTGATGGTAAAGTAGGAGGGCAATTGGTGATGGATCTTCCTTAATCACTATAGCCAGCTTTATGTAGTAATGACTAGGTGCATTACCTTGCTTATTCTTTCTGATGCTTTAAACTAAAGTAAAATAAGCCTATTTCTTTAGCTTGGTGTCTGTGTCCTTTGTGTTAACTCCCTCAATTGGCAAAACAAATTTGGCGTCACGGACAGGATTAGAACAAAATGTCATTTTTTAAATCTAAACGTAATGAATCAGCTCCTTCTGAAATTCCTGGATGGGAAGACCTTCCTTATAGTTCACTGGCTCTTGAGTGGGCTAAGGTCGGAGGACCATGTGAACAGTGGGATAGTCGGCTAAAAGAAGCTGAACCAGTGGATGTATTAAAAGGTATCCAAAAATTATCTATCGAAAAAGGAAAAGAAATTGTGTGTTCAGGAAGACGGGGATGGGTTTTGTTAACAGCATATCGGAAACAGCACCGACAGAAAGAAAAACTGTTGTTAGAGCACTCCCACATGGAGCGACAGTTGTGTGAACAGGCAGAATCAGATTGTAATGGTACAGTGTCAAAACAAGCTGCTTGCCGGTAAGTTGGATACTTATCAGACCGTAGCTGAAAGAGCTGCAGTAAGAGTTGCACAGTATAAGAAAAGAAGGGGACGAGTAAACCATAGGAAAGTGCATGCTGTGATTGCAGAAGCAGGGGTACAGTGGGATCCTGACAGATGGGATGGAGATATTTGGGATTCTACGGCTTCTGATGAGGCTGGTTCCTCAGATGAACCTGTGGATGTAAAACCAGTGTGGAGATGGAAAATAGAATTGGATACTAACGGGCAACAAGTAAGGAAGGATGTGATTGAAGATTCTACTCAGCATGAAATAAATGATATAATTGAAAGATTTAAGCAGAGACCGGGGGAACCCCTGCTCTCTTGGATGGTGCGTTTGCACGATCAGGGAGCAGCAGGGGTAACCCTAGATCCAGGGGACTCTAGGAAGTTTTTAGTTTTGAGTTCTGACTCCTTTGTGCAAGAAGCATTCCGAAATAATCCTCAGGATACAAATTTGTTAACCTTGGCCGCCCGGGGATGTACTAATAAATACCCCACGAAGGGTGATTGGCCAGGTGGGGAACGTCCCTGGTATACTTTACGAGATTGTATACAGCGGGTGAAGGAGGAAGGGATGAAATCGGCAATCTTTATAGGAGAGCCTGACAGAATGGTGCAAGCTGCCTGGTCTGTCACTCATAGGAATCGATTGATTAAAACTGCCCCACCAGCATATAAAAATGTAACAATGACTCTCTTAATTAATGAGACAGGAAATCCCATTGATGAGATAATTGCAAAAATACAGCAGCTAGGTGATCTTGGAGAATGGGGCCCCTGAGGAAGTACAGGAAACCGAGATACTCAGGACAGCCCTAAAGGAAGTGAGAACAGAGTTTCTCGCAAGGAAATGTTTACAGCTTTATTGAAGGATGGCCTATCTCGTGAAAAGATTGATGGTGTTCCAACTAACGAGATGTGGCGAATATACAAACAAAGAGGGCTGAGTAAGGAGATTCAAAGTTAGTCTCTTCAAAATATCTATTCCAATTATGTATTCAGGAATGGGGACAATGATGACTGAATACAGTCGTTTTGGGAGGTTTCCTATTTTCATTTCAATTTGAGTTTGTACAGCTTTGTTTCCCTCCCAGACCTGTAATAATTACAGGTTGTCCTTTAAATTTCTTTGGATTCCCATCTATCAAGGAGGCCTCCGCTCCTGTGTCAATTAAGGCTTTTACTGTTTGTGAGGACCGGTTTTTCCAAAATACTTGGAGCTCCGCATGGGGCCGTCGGTCCTTCCGTGCCCATTGCACTGGAGCTTGGCCATAATTTCATTCCTGTTTACTACGCTGGACAATTTCCCTAGTGTCCTTCCATGGGTATAAATCAGAATACAGCTCCCAATCCCCCCTTTCCCCCAGAACAACTGATCTGCCTGCGGAAGGCCCACCGTGTGCAGATGGGAAGTCCCGTTGAGGCTCAGGAGGAGGTGCTGTAGGCTGAGTTACCCCCGGATCCTTAGTTTCAGAACTCTGCACTCTCCCGCTAGGCTTAACTGTCCACCCAACCCTTCCAAAATGGGGGTTTGGAGGGGATCAGGGATCAGACCAAATATAATTGGGGGTGGTTGGCAGGAAACACTGTAGCGCCCCGCAAATGGGGGCTTGTGGTTCAAACAACACAAACCCCCCCTCAAATTATTGGGGGGGGGCAGTGTCAGGGGACCCTGTGGCCCCTCCCAAAATGGGGATTCAGGGGTCTCAGGGCCCCCCAGAGTGCTCATCCATGTCAAAGAGCTTCCTCTCCTCTGCCACCGTGGGATCGTTTTTGGAGGACAATGGCCACATTGGACAGGAGCAAGACTTTGGCTACATCGCAAAAGGGACGTGAAAAGAGGGAGGAGAACTGAGAGAGCTCTACAGCTGGTGAATGATGAGAACATCTTGACCTTCATCAGCCAGAAGCCTTGGGAGTAGCGAACAGGAATGCAGAAAAACAAGATAAGGATGCTGAGCTTTGTCTGAAGAAAACATGCCAGGCTACAGTTGATGGGAAACCTCGGGTCATTTCTTAAACAGTGGAAAGATTTCTACCTTGCGCTAAAAGTGTACAGAACGTTGTGTTTGTG
Source organism: Tyto alba (assembly GCF_018691265.1). NCBI lineage: Eukaryota > Metazoa > Chordata > Aves > Strigiformes > Tytonidae > Tyto > Tyto alba. The sequence continues at coordinate 87,442 of NW_024881292.1, read as the reverse complement.
CTTGTCAGATTTAATTAACCAATAGGCTTTAGGATACCAGTAACTAACTTGTAGCCAATGAATTGTCTGGTGCATTATGGACAGAGGGCAGTGACCAATCAAACGTTAGTCTCGGGCGTGTGAACAGTGTGTGAGGAATGCATGTAACCAATCCAGCCTTCTGCTGATGTCTGATCAGTTGCTGGCAGACATATAAGCACACTTGTATTGGCAATGAACGATTTTGATTTCTGACTCTTATAGAGTTGTCGGAGTCTGTTATTCTCCTCATGCCAACATGCCTGGGAGGCGGGGGCATGACTGACATCATAGGGCAGGGGAACCACCCCCTCAGGGATGTCATAACCCACCAGTGACATCACAACCCAGGGTTGGGGAATCCCCATCAGAACTAAGTGAGACTCTGATACTGCAATTCCATTGTGGATCCCCACCTCAACCCCATGAGCTCCCCTGTGATGTCATAAGCCCACTTCCACCACACAGGGCTCCACTATGTTGTCACAACACTGGTAGGGAGCCCCAAGAGCTTGCTATGACATCACAATCCTGATGCAGAACACCAAAGGTCCTTTATGATGTCACAGCCCTGGTGGGGAACCCCAAGGGTCCTCTATGATGTCACAATTGTGGTTGGAAACACCAGAGGGTCCTCTGTGACATCACAAACATGGTGGGGAACCCCAAAGGTACAGTATGATATCAGAACTCCGGTGAGCAAACCCACTGAGTTTTCTGTGACATCACAAACGTCAGAGAAAACCCCACCCCACGTGGCTGCCTGATGACATCACAACCCAGCAGGACACCCCCCACCCTACGTGGGTGTTGTGTGATGCCAGCACCCTGGTGGGGACAGCACCACACCCCACGTGGTCCTCTGTGATGTCACAGCCCCACAGGGAACCCCCATCTCAGAGAGTTCCCTGTGATGTCACTGCCCAGGCAGGGACCCCCCCACTCCAGTGATGTCACAAACCAACTGGGAACCACCCCCACCTTGAAGGATTCGCTATGTGAGAAGTAACGGTAGAATATTGCTTTCTCTAACAGTAAAGAAAGAATTACTTTTATTGAGTTAGGCTAAGGCTGTTATTAAATTAGTGTTGCTAAAATTATAACAGTTGAGCAAGCCTTTTTTGATCACAGGTCAGGCATTGGGTTGGGCATTGTGGGGAGTTGGGCAAGCAGGAGGATGGGGGGGGGCGCGGTCTGTGGTTAAGTATCATGTAAAGAGGAATGGAAGCCAGCAGAAAAGGGTTAAGCGAAGAACTCCTGATGAAGAGGAACCTGGACTTCACCGCCTACACCAACCCCCCCCACCCAGAGGACCACCGAGACCAACTGGAAATGCCAAAGAAGAGGTGGGGGGGGTGGGGGTGGGAAGGAAAGCGAGTGGACTTGTTGCTTGGCTCGGTTGTGTTGCATTGTTCTTTGTTTGATTTCATGTTTAAACCGAACAGTTACATATAACACTGTGGATGCCTCCCCCGCTCAGCAGCTGCCTGTTTTGTGATAAGAAGTACTGAAGCAGTGGAAAAGTACAGAGAGAGAGACAGCCTCGGAGGAACCAAGGAAAAGGAACTGCGCGGGTGCAAAAAGGAGGACTGGAACTATAAAAAGAAGCCCCTGCTGGGGCAGGTTGCACCATTGCGCCCAGTGCTGTATTCTTTGCTCCACTGACTCTGTCCCCAATAAAACACATTTTTAAATATACGTGGGCTTGTTTCTCACAACTGGGGGCTCATCTGGGTGTCCTGGGTTGAGTGAGTGGTGGAGTTTTTTGGTGGCAGGGGAGGGGGCTATCGGGGCGGCCCCCTGTGAGAAGCTTCTTGAATCTCCCCCAGCTCCAAGCCAGCTCCACTTCTGTTTGGAAAACTGGTCCAATCAGCTGCGCCTCTGTGAGAACGTATTTAAGAAGGGACGTGGTGACGTGCAGGGGGACTTGTGAGGAAGAGTTGCTGCAGCTGCGTGAACACCAAGGTCAGTGGAGGAACGGAGGAAGAAAGGAGGGGGGAGGTGTCCCAGAGCAGAGACCCCCCTGTATCCTGTGGTGAGACAGCAGGGCAGCCCCCCCTGCCACCCATGGAGATCTATGGTGGAGCAGACATTGATTTGTGGCCTGTTGTTCCTGCTCAGCTGATCAAGGTTCTGTACCCGAAGAAGGCCGGGGTCTCATGGGAAAAGGCAGCCCCGCTGCTGTAATTCAGCGCTGGGAGGATTGCAGCACGCAGGGGAGTCCCACGCCGGAGCAGCTCGGGAAGGGCTGCAGCCGTGGGAGAGAATCCAGTCAGAGAAAGTTAGTGACCCATGACAGAGCAGTGTGGGGAACGCTGCGGCCCATGGGAGGAACTCATGTCAGAGAAAGTTTGTGGAGGACTGTCTCCTGTGAGAGGGGGACCACGATGGAGCAGGAAGAACAAGTTCTGGAAACTCCCCTCATCGAAGATAAGGGAAGTGGCAGCGCTGACTGCACCCCCATTCCCTGCCCCTGCGCCACTGGGGGAGGAGGTAGAGATATCGGGAGCAGAGCTGAGCCCGGGAAGAAGGGAGGGGTGGGGGGAAGGTGTTCTCAAGATGTGGCAATGCTTCTCACTGTCCTACTCTGTTACGTGTTGTTAGTGTCTCTAATAAATGTATGTTCTTTTTTTCTTCCCCTAACGAGTCTGCCTTTTGCTCGTGATCATAAAGGGGAATTTTTCCCCGTCCCAGTCCTATCTTGAACCCCAAACCTGGCTCTCTGTCCCTTCTCATTGCTGGAGGAGAAGGGAGAGAGAGCTGCTGCGTTGTGGTTGGCTGCCAACCTGGCCCAAACCACGACACCGGGATACAGAATTCATCACCCCCAGCCTCTCTCACTGGCCACTTCCAGCACTGGCTGCTCACCCAGGTTTATGGGTGAGCGTTGCTGCTAAACCATCTCCATCCTCCTGCTGGTCTCAGTGCCTGTATGGGGGGACCAGCCAGCCCTGCCCGGCCTCTCTCCTGGTGCAGACCCTGGCAGACTGAAGAGAAGGGCGGTCTGTGAATCCCCACATGGGACACAGCTGGGGTATGGAAAGGGTTGGATAATGGGGGAGTCTGCAAAATGTACGTTATGAGGTTATGTCCTGCCAGGGCTATGGGGGGGACGATCAACTGATTGCTCTCACTGGCAACGTAATGGGGGGAACTTCAGAAACACCTGAATACCAACAAGCCCATGACTCTTTCACTCCCTCTTCAAAAATATAGACTTATACATCCATTTCTAAAACACATTTCCTATTTATATTTTGAATGGAGAAATTGTTTCCAAGACATATTTCTATTAAGACATTTCATGTCTCCATTGCATCTAAACAGAGCTGAGAGCAATGGAGGTTGAAGAGGTTACATAGAGCCCACTAGTGTTTCCTTGCTATCAAGCAAAGAAAGCATTTGTAGCATTTCCCTCATATGTTCCCTGGGTTTGAGCTGGCCAAATCTGTATGGGGTGGACAATGGCACAACATCACAGCCCTCCAAGTGCCAGACCCCAACATATACACAGAGGCCCAGAGCACAGCCAACAAAAGGAAATGTCCTTCCTATCTGATAACCCGATAAACTTCTCCAGTGAATGACTGGCTTGGTAGAGGAGTGGAAATTGTCCACCTGGACTTCAGGAAGGCTTTTGACACTGTCTCCCAAAGAATCCTCATCGATGAGCTGGTGAAGCAGAGGCTGCAGAAGCAGACAGTGAGGTGGTTGAAACCTGGCTGAACGGCCAAGCCCAGAGAATGGTGGTCAGTGGCATCAGGTCTCGATGGAGGCCGGTCACCAGTGGGGCACTACAGGGGTCAATACTGGGTCCAGTCCTGTCCCTCCAAACCTCAACTTTACTGTAATTTGATGGTCCTGTGACATCCTTTCTGGGAAATCAGTGCTGCTGGGCACCTCTCTGAAGTGCCAGTGCACTGATGTGCGGGGCGAGCAGAAGGAGGAATTAGACGTCTGTATGTGGTTCCAGTGGGAGACCGAGCAGTGTCGGTGTGAGACAGTCGGTGTGGGATCAGTTTTGGGCCCCTCATTAAAAGAAAGACATTGAGGTGCTGCAGTGTGACCAAAGAAGCACAATGAAGCTGGTGAAGGGTCTAGAGCACAAGTCTTGTCAGGAGCAGCTGTGAGAACTGGGGTGTTTAGTCGGGAGAAAAGGAGGCTCAGGAGAGTCCTTCTTGGTCTGTACAGCTACATTTCAGGGGGTTGTAGTGAAGTCTGGGTCAGTCTCTTTTCCCATGTAACAAGTGAAAGGACAGGAGGAAATGGCCTCATGTTGCGCCAGGGGAGGTTTAGATTGGATATGAGGAAACATTTCTTCACTGCAAGGGTTGTCAAGCGTTGGAAAAGGCTGCCCAGGAAAGTGGTTGAGTCACCATCCCTGGAGCTATTTAAAAGACATGTAGATGTAGCACAGAGGGATCTGGTTTAGTGGTGAGCCTGACAGTGTTAGTTTAATGGCTGTATTCAATGACTTTAAGGGTGTTTTCCAACCTAAATGATTCTATGATTCTGTGACTGCCAGGGAAGATGGGGAGTGAGGCATGGCCTGTTTAATGTGGCTCACATATATGGAGCTCCTCTATGGGACAGGCAGCAGTTCAGGTTGGTGCTTCTCATAAAATCACAGGATCACAGAATGGTTTGGATTGGAAGGGACCTTTGCAGATCATCTGGTTCCAACCTCCCTGCCTTGATGATTAACTTTTATTCATTTTTTTTTTTCTGATTCTTCAGTGTTTTTAAGAGTAGTCACAGAAAAACACCAAGTACACCAAAAGAGGAGCTGAGTGAGCTGCCAGTAAAAGCCAGTTGAGCTACCCCCATGCCTGTGTGTTCCTGGCAAGGAGTCTGTCCTGAGAAGGGGATCCAGCCTCTGCCACTCTCTGGAGAGGGAAATCAGCAGTGCCCATGCCTCCTGGGGACACAAAAGGAGACTTTTACAAGAGCAGCCTTCATGAGAACTGCTTTGGAAGGGCTACTTGAGGATGGCTTACATTGCAAATACTGATTGAATTGACATTGCCCAGCAGGTCTACAACACAGAGTGCTACATTGCACTAATTTACACCTAATTAATTCACTTTTGTTTGTTTCTTTCTTTGTTTCTTTCAGGTACTGCTACCCTTAGGGAAATCACACTAACATCTGAAGGATCCTTGACAGAAGCCTCACTCTGTTTACATCTTAGGAAATGGGATGCCAGAACTAAAAATTAGATGAGATTTATCTTGAGCAAAAGTTTAGCACATCAGTGATAAAACAGCAAAAGACAGAATAGCTACACTAAAAACAGAACACCTTACCTTGTTTGTTAGGCTGTCCTCCAGAATCCCTGACCGCCTCTGAACCTTTACCAAAAGTTCTTCCCTTTCTTCAGCCTTGATCTTCTCATTGCTCAGAAGTTCTTGTTGACACTTCAATTCCTTCTCAGTTTCGAGAATCTGGAGTGAAAATAGAACACTAAATATACAACTAAGTTCTGAGATGACACGCGAATCTAACTCACCCGCCAGGCCATTCAGTATTTCATAGGAGTCAAAATACCTGGTTAAAAAAAAAGTGCTTTAGTTTGGGTACAAGAAATTTCAAGTTTTGTCTTTGAAAGTTTCTCCTTTCACTAAGCAAAGCCTGCCAACTAGCATGCTGATAAATCCTTTCTAAGGGAAATAATTAGACTAAGCATGCTACAAACACATTTGGACATACTTTCTGCAATCCCTGTTTACACAAATGAGAAACAAAGCAGGGATGTAATTTGAATAGGGTTCACATCAAGAACTGTCTGGAAATTATTACTCAACAAGATTTTATGAGTTGGACTGTTGTCAGAGTGCTGCTAAATGATCTTTGATAATTTATTACAGAACTAGCATTCCTTTCACTGAACATCTGAACTTCCACTGAAGTTAAAGTTTTACAAGACAACTGATACTCAAAACCGGGTGAATCTGAAGATATTGGTAGCAAGAGTAAGAAGATTCTCCTCCCACCACAGCTTCCAATTAACTGCAGACATCTGAAGTGATTACTCACTATCTGCACAACGACTGCTGCTCAATGGATACCACCTGATTCCCTTGTCTCCACTGCTGTGAAAATATGCCTTACCCAGAAGAGAAATAAAGGTGTCAATGTCAGCTTTAGTTTCAAAACTTTGGAGTCAGCTACACAAGATACTATTTTATCAAACTGTTTTAAAAAATGCCTGTTAAGTGTTTTGGTAGTGCAAGCCATTCTCTGGTTCCTCATTTATTCTTAAATAAAGCAGTCTCCAACAACATTTTGGAAAGAATTTACACACATCTTTAAATACCACTGCAGAAGACAGAAGGTAAAGCACGATAACATTCTTCAGTCTGGGTATGTAACATTCATACTTGTCAGATATTTTTCAAGACAGCTCCAACAATTAACCATCATCTTCTACCAACCATTTATAGTTTTTGTATTCTGATAAAAGATAAAGCACCTTATCAACACTCTCCTGCAGGTTCATCTCCAGTTTGCTCTTCTCTGAATACCTTCCAGCATCTCCTGGAGCTGATCTCTCTCCTGTGCTAACAAGTCGCACTGCTCCTCCCACTGTTGAAGTTTACTGCTTTCACTCTCAGTTTTTTCTTTCAGTTCTCCCAGCAGCTGGTGCCTTTCCTTAGTTACCAAATTTAAGTCCTCATTCAACTTGACTACCTATTAAAAACATAGTTTTTAAAAGTATAAAACCTACATTTTATAAAATACAGAATTCTATATTAAATAATATAAAATAGTATAAGCATAACTATTAGCAAAAACTCTTCTGTTGCTAAATTGTATTACCATGACATCATCTATTCGTCCAATAAAACAGCCAAAATCATCCTGGGTAAATGCCTGTTACTCTAATAAACCCTTGAGGGGACTTCCTCTAAATTATTTTTAAGAGTTTTTTACTATACTTGCCTTTTCTTTTGTTTGTTTATTTCTTCATTTAGTTTTTCTTCAGTGTTTTGCCATTTCTCTTCTCCATCTGTTAACATGTTCTTCTGGATATCAGCTTGCTCTTTCTGATGCCTTAGTTCTTCCTGTAGGTTTTCCATTTCTGTCAGAACTTTTAAGGACTACAAAACAAGGTATTACATGGATGTTCGCTCAGTATGACCAAGTTTTGCTTATCAGCAGTTAAGAATGATAAGGCAGAGCATTTGAATTTCTGGAGAGAACTATCAGAATAATCAGTCTTTTACTTTAGGAAAAAAAACTAGTTGTCATTCTCCCATGCCTAGTTTAAGAACTCCAAAGGAAGACAATCTTTAGGAATAGTCTATCCTTAAAAAAAAAAAAAAAAAAAGGAGAAGAAAAAAAAAAAGAAATAAAGAGGAAACAGAAAAGTGTTGTGGGGGGAACAGATTATGTATGTGACTATTTAAAAAACAACAAACCCAAAACAAAAACCACACCACCACACCATGAAAGACACCCTTATTCTTGTGACAGCTGCAACCAGTTACATGAACAATGTGTCCAATTGTTTAGTAACAAGATGTCAACCTAAAACTAAACGTTTGATAATCCCAATTGGCTGGTTTTTAAATTATTTGGTCTATACATACCTAAGAGTGGTTCTACCTGAGGTTTGCCAAAATTTATACAGAAGCTTTTACGTTTCTTAAAATAGTTTGCAGAGCTTCTCTTAGGAAAAAACAACAACAAAAAAAAAAAAAAAACAACAACACACTATTAACCAGATTTCCTTTCAATTTTAGAAGTTATCAGCTTAATTTTTATTAACTGTATATCAGAACAAATTTGTCTGAAATAGCGTGTCAACATAAGCATATTTTCATAAAAATACTTTGAATACTGAAATCACTAATCTGCCAGGAAGTCGGGCACCAGGAAGGAGAACTAGGATAGCTAATCAGTTTCTTTTCTGGGTTTAGCTTTCTCTTCGTCAATCCAGATGGAGCTGAAGTGGCAGGAGAATTAAGCCCTTAGATATGAGTAAACCTGGATTACCTCTGCTGTTCAGCACTAAATGCAAAGGGACTGCACGTGAAAGATGTAACAGGCATTTGTGGAAGGTTTGTCCAGCAGGTGACAGAGAACTATGCCTAAACCCAGAGCAGCACAGGGACCAAAAGGGCAGGAAGAGGATAGGGGGGAATTAAAAAAAAAAAAAAAAAAAAAAAAAAGAGATGGATTCCAAAATCCGAATTGGATTAGTAAACAAATTTTTAGTTTACTGTTGCTATGAACAAGTGAAGGGAGAGGAAGAGATAGTGGAAGCGGAACTTCGTGGCCAAAATTCAGAGTGGTACAACCTAATCACAAATTAAATACACATTAAGTAATTGTTGTAAAGAGATTTCATACATACTCTCTCCTTGCTTTCCAGACAGTCAGCCTCTAACTGATCTCTTTCTGCTTTACAAGTCTCTACCATTTGCTGTAGCTCATCTTTCTCCTCATTAAGTAAAGCTATTTTGTCAAGTTGCTGACAGATGTGGTCATTCATTGTTTTTTCAATTTCTTCTTTTTCTGACAGTAGCTTGTCATATTCAGAAGAGACATGAGTCAGGTTTTCAGTGACTTCAGTGAGCTGAAAGAACAAATAAGAACCAACATTAACATTTCTAATAATCTCTAGCATGGATAGAAGTAATTTGATAGTTTGGGGAAAAAAAAACAGTAACAGTCTAATTTATTAAATTCTGTATTTCCAGTAATCAGGTTCCAATTTAAGAAGTGTTATGGGATCATATTTCACAAGCACTATCTGTACCTATGGGTTATAAGTGGATTATTCTACAGAAGACACCTCCATTAGTTTACTGCTACAGTAAAAGAAAGGTATGACAATTTTGCTTAAAAGTCAATCCAATTTCAGTGCATCTGTCTCACTGGTAGACAAAACTGAGTGTGAAAAGCCTATAGGCCATTATAATTCCATAAAAATGACTCCATTGCTGTAACCACAGCAGACAGGCTTCATTCTAACAAGTGTTAATATCTTCTAAATAGCTTCAAGACATGAAAATAATAAGTAGGCAAGAAATTTATAACAGTGCAGCAAGTTAAATAGGCTAAACTGTCATTTAGATGCTCAAGTGTCTTCAAAGTTACACAGCTAAAAGACATTATTAGAATTTTAAAAGGCTTAAGATTTGGGAAATGCACTGAGGTCAAAGAGCAGTACTCCAAATAATATTCCATCGTTCAGTACTAAGGCATGTTTAGTAACCAGTAAGTGAGGGCTGCAGCTTGCAGGTCAAATTGCATTTGACCACCTTTTCACTGCCTCTGTTTCTACAATTATTTTCTGAAGCAGTACAGGAAAAAAAAAAAAAAAAAGGGGAAAAAAAACTTTTAATGAAGTTTCGTTATTCCATTTACCGAACTCTTACAGACTGAGGTCTGCAGAAGACACAGGCTGCCAATCCTGATGGAATTTTTAGTGTACTTGACAAAACTGCATCTGACCTTCTGCTGCAGTTCGTCAGTTGTTTCCTTCGAATGCCTCTTGCGCTTCTAAGAGTTGATATTCTTTCTCTGAAATACTTTCTTTCAGCTCCACAATAGTCTCCTGATGTTGTCTGAGAGAGCAATGAGCACATTTCAACTCCTCCTGCATCTCGGAATTCTTTGGACACAACACAGTTCGAGTACATTAAAGTCTGAACAACACTTCCAAAATTGCAGACAGACATTTACCAAAGCTATTCTCTTAAAGGAACAGGACTACTTTTCTTACCTTGCTAATTGTCTCCTGTATGGTTTCTCTTAACTGCTCTCTCTCATTTTGGAGGTTCTCTAGTTGTATTGTAAGATTACCATCTCCACTTTCTGTCAGAGTGCTTGCTTCCCAACATTCAGGCAATTTTGGAATAAAATTGCTTCTCTCCAGTTTTTCAGATTCTCTTTGACATTCATTGGTCTTTACTGCCTCCATTTCATGCCATTTCCTTTTTGCCTGGCTCAGCTCTTCTCTCAGAAGAAATAGTTCTTGCTCAGTAGATTCTTCTTGAATCTGAGGGATCTATTTTATTCAGAGATAGAAGTCAACACATTTGGGGAAGTAGCTTTAAGAGAAAGATACCTGACCTTCAGCAGGTTGACTATATAAAACGAACAGAAGCAGTGTTTTAAAGAAGCAATGTTTTAGAGATATTGATATTTTTTCCAGAATAATAAGATTCAACTGAACTAATTTCAAGAAACTTGACCTGCATATTAAGAGACGTGTAAAGGTAAAATCTGAAGTGAGAACTTCTGAAACAACTTACTAGAAGTAGAATTTCATGGCCATAGCTTAAGTCTGAGGGGGGGAAAGAAAACCCACAGCCCAAACTAAACAAAGACACCCACAACAAAAAAACCCACACCACAAATCAAACTACAGAGGCCTTATCCATATTTCTAAGCTCAATAGTAGATAATAATGGTGTCAAGACAGTTATTGCCTTGAAACTTGCCCACTCCCCCCGTAAATATTAAAATACGGACACGTACTTCACTTTTTCTGAAGTGTGTACATACACACACACGCTTTGCACATATACATGTAACACACAAATCCACATGTCAAATTACAGAAAACTTTGGCCGCAATGTCCCTTTCGCTGCAAGGACAAAAAGTCAGTTCTACCTGTGCTTTGAAAAAGCAGACCCACGTGGTCCAGACGCGCCATTTTTAGCTTTAACTACTTAAAGAACCACATCTCTGTACAGATCAACTCAGAACATCACTATCTTGTATCAAATTAAAATTCTATTTACAGAAAAACAGTTCTCATGTTCTACTACTATTTGTCCATGCACAACAATATGGGTAGAATCTATTTCAAGTAAACAACAATAATCCTGGTGTTAATCATCTGCAGACATGTAGCAGGACCCTTTTCTCCAGCTTGTTTTGCAACCTACTGCCACTCAAGTTGAAGTTTAAAGCAGCATGCTTTCCCTTATAGCCTCAGCATAATCACCAAAGTTCCTTCCCCATGCTCTTCTTTTTCCAAATGTAAACTGTTCAGCTTGTCCTGCCATGACTTGTTCTCTTGCCTAAGGAAAAAGATTTGTTCCTTTTGCACCTGAAGCTGATCACTTTCTCTACAGTTATTTTCTGACTTTTCCTCAGCGAGCTGGTCTCTCTCCTGATGTGATGATTTTTATTTCTTCTGTCATTTGCGATATCTACAAAAAATGTGTAAAGACAGTATTTACATCAACTCAAAACCAACATGCAACGCAAAAATTTTGATTCATTCTGCTACAGCATTTTTAACATCAAGCCACTGTATCTAAACTAGAAAAACTCCAGAACTGAGTCTTTAGCCTTTGTCACCTGTTTTGTTTCAAATGCTAACCTTTTACTAGTCTCTTCAGCAGTATTGACCAGATTTTTGTCTATAAAAAGTCTGAGAAGACAAATAAGAAACACCTGTTGGATTACTTTTATGCATCTGTTCCAAAACACGCAAATGCTGAACTGACAACCATTGACTTACTGGGTCTAGCAGCTGATACACTTCAAGAAAAATCAAATCTCACATGCTACAGATTCTCCCCACAGAGAAATTGTGTCCCTGAAGCAACTATGTAACACGCAATATTCTCAGCACCTTTCTTTGTCAGCTGTTGAACCAACAGGCACAGAAGCCAGTGGATCAGCCTTCTGCTCTATGCTGGGAACCGAGCTGCCATTTACAACCGCACGTTACACTTCTCATTGGGACTGAGTGTTATAAACCATTAACCTCATTCCTACCCCTAAGTAAACCTCATCTCTTCTTTCATTTGCCAGCTAAGGCCACCACTCAAACTGACAAGCATGGGGCACACTAGTTAAACAAAGGTTTATTAGTGTACATTCCAGCTTGAAGCTCTACAGAAATACATCAGCACCTGGTAAAGACTTGCATCAGGCAGTACTACTTTCTCGTCCACTTTATATCAAAGGACTAGACATTTTTGAAGGACAAGCAGAAGATTATAAGCAGACTAACTAGGCTTGCTTTTTCAGTGTTGGAAAACAACTTAAAAACATTTTTACTTTGGATTATTATGTAACAATTTACCTGCATTTCAAGTTCTTTAATGGTTTTCCCTAGTTTCCTTCAACACTCAGAATCGGAGATGCTTTTTCAGAAATATTTTTTTCCAGCTTCTTGACAGTGTCCTGGGATTGCTTGAGAGAACTCTGTGTATTTCTCATTTCTTCCTGTGTCAAAATGTTCTTGAATAGAAGAAAGAAAACCCACAAAAGAAAAGTCAAGTATTTTGCAACATTAGTAAGCACTCCTTGATTAAAAAAAAACAACACACAAACCCCCACTCCCCTACTCCCATATGTATTTCAGTATAGTTTATACGCGTTCTTACACTCTTCCCCTTAACACGTATGGTCCATTTCTAGAAAGGCAGAATTCCTACCATTGAAACAGTGTCCTTTGTATCCTCTTTGAGTTGGTCTGCCTCAGCTTGGAGAGACTCCTCTTTTTGCCTCAAGCAATCTCTTTCCTGGCTTAGAGTTTTTAGTTCTTCCCGACACTCAGTAAGCTGCTGAAGAACTGCCTGGATCTCTGAATCCTTGGCCTCCAGTCTCAACTCCATAACCTTTTCTTGCTCTTTTAGTTGCTCCATTTCATTTAACTTCTCCTGAGTCCGAATAAAATCTTCTCTTATCTCAAGAAGCTGTTCATACTCTGCTGTCTTTCCTTCCAGTTCTTTCATTTTGCTAGAGAGCTTTACTTTATAAAGGAAAAGGCCAGACACTTTAATTGCAATGCAAAACGCCATAATGCGTACATGTTCTCACAGAATCTTATGGGAGCTCAGGAAGGGTGAGAGATGCCAGTTTTCAGCAAGAAGAGGAAGTTCATCATTTCACTAATTGACTGCTAATATTCTTGCCCACATTAAATAAGGATTTGTTTAGGGAACCTTCCTGGGGTTTCTCTTTAACAGCAAAAATCTTATCAAAACATAACACCACACATGAAACTGTAGCTTAGTTTAGGAATTATAAAATTAGGAGTCACCAAATCCATAGCTGGAACATGGCAGCCATCAATGCCAAAAGCACTGAAGAAAATATGCATCTTTAGTTCCCTTTTCTTATTTTTTTTTTTTTTTGTTTTCTTTCTGATTGCCAATTGATGTGGGGATTCTCTTTGGTTTGAAAGATCTATTCTAAGCAGACTCCAGCTCCCAATGAGGAATCTTTGTTTAAATGACTTTAGATAGACTAGGTAGATGTAACTTAACAATGGGAAAAGAATTAAAAGGTCAAGTACAGGAGAGCACGTAACCTGGAACAACACACACATTTCTTTGCCTATGAAGAGACTGCTGAGCTGCATAATTCTGCAACCTTATACACCTGGCATGGAATAAGTAATATCCACTCATACTAGAGGAATTTCAATGACAGTACTATTTATATCTTTAAGACTACTTCTCAAAAAAAATTTTTTTTTTTTAATGCTACAAGTGAATTCCTCGTGTCCGATATGTAAGAAGGAACAAGCTGACACTGACCTCTAATTTCACTTCCTCCAAACTTGTTTGAGTCTTGTGCTTCTTTTGATAGAGCATTTATTTGGGGCTTCATTTGTTCATTGTTTTCTGATGCAGCTACATATTTTTGCTCTAGTTCTTCATGGAGCTGTTTAAGTGCTACACATTCCTGATCAGACTTTATGTACTTAAGCTCTGCATCTGCTAGATTGTCTTTTGATTTTTCAATTTCTTCAGTCATATGTTTAAGTCTTATTTCATTAGCAGCTACTTCAGAAAGCAGCTTTTCTCTTTCCAATTTTAATAAGTGTAGCTCCTCACATTTTCCAAGAATCTGCCAACAGAAAAACAGTATTAATAGCATTTTCCTAAATCAGTATTTGTCATAGCTGCATAATAAAAAACATGTTCAGATGCAGATATAGGAAATAAAGTGTAGGCAAGCACACAGCACAGTGCACTGGGTTTTGCTTTGTTGGGAGGGAGCTGTCTAGCAAATAATCCTTCAAAGGGAAGACAGACGGAAAAGGCCCTTCTAAAACTTTGAAACCTCTCCTCTAACTCCTCAGATATTCTTAAAAATAGGAAAAGCGAAATATCTAAAGTTGACTGGACTGATACTCCTAGCTAAGACTTCTAAACTGAGTGTTTAGATGTGTTAATACTTTCTTCATGATAGAGACTTTACAGAGTTGTTAACATCTAATTAAAGTTTGATTAATGGAAGTAGACCACCAAAAGGGTTTGGAACTTTTTGTAAAGCACTCTCCCGCTCGTGAGATTACTTGCCCTGGAGAATTTTCACTGCACACACTTAGTAGAAGGTATTTAAGGATAAAGAAACCTAGAAAGTGTTTGCAAACAAATGCTTTAAGACACTTCTATAGCAAACTTCGTCTACTAAGCCCTGGTCTGCCAGGAAACAGAAAACTTTATCTGACCAATTTTCCAGGATTTGCAAGTTAAATCTCTCACTTCAAGTAGCATTTCTGCTAAGACATCTTGAAAATTTCTCTTTGCCCAATTAGACAAAGATTCAGTTTTAGAACAGTAAATCAGGATCAAACACTTTTATACATATGCACACAGTTATCAATGGTGACCAAGACAAACAAGCAGGCAAACGTTCAGCTAGAAATTCCTGATTAATTATAATAGATTTTGTGACTAAACATGTGATCTTAGATTTATTCCTAGGTGCAAATATTATTGTTCCTCAGTTACTTAATCAAATTAGTTGTAAAGATCTCAGGTTATTTGATCCAAGACAACTTTTGGCTTTAAAACTTCATGTTCAGTAGGCCTCCGTTAATATGTTACCAGCCAAGAACAATATAAAAACAAAGAAAAAGTTAATTTTTTTTTTTTGTTTACCTCTTTCTGCTGTATCTCAACAGTATTTGGTAGAGACTGAAATGCTGAGAGCTCCTTTACTTGTTTTTGCAGAAGTGTATTCTCTTTCAGTGCTTCGTCTAGTTCCCCTTTTAAGTCAGCTGCCTTTCTTTCCAGCTCCGTAAGAGAGAGCAGATCTAGAGAATTAACAAGTTTAGATTAATATGAGTGTGAGAGAAGAAAAGCATGTTTTAAATTAAGCTGAAAATTTATCATGCATTCTAGATGTCATATCAGTATCATTCTAGAAACGTATATTTGACAGTGGCCAACAACTAAATATGAAACCTCTAGTCTGAATTCAGCCATCACTTGTTAGGTTGACATCCAGTTTATTTTAGATTCTCCCCGACAGCCTTTGTTAACTTGACTGTCTTTGTGCAAAATTCAAAGCATACCTTAAGTTGCACTTTTCCAAAGAGTTCAAGGAAGTGCTAAAGCAATTACTATGTGCCTGCAGTACCAGATACTCTAATATTTTTATACTGACAGAAGCTCCCAGTATTTGAGAAAACAGGAGCCAAGGTCTCCCTGTTCCCTAATCATTATGGGGAAAAGGAAGGAAAGGGGCAGGGGGAAAAAAGGCAAACTTGAAACAGTACCTTTTGGAACTTCACCCTCCATCAGTGAAGTTAGCCTTGTGTTTTCTTGAAATACAGACTGCAACTCTTTCTGCAAGTCAGCTTGCACTTTTTTGTAACTGGCTTTTCCTGTTTCTACTTGGCTTTGATAGAATTGAACATCCTTTTGCATTTGCTTGTACTTATTTAAGAGTTCATTTTTCAGGAAAACAAACCAACATGCAATTCACACACAAAATAAAAGTCTACTTGCTTAACATTTAAATAGTGCATCTGTCACTCTGAACAACTTTGGTCTTAACAAATATGGCAGAATAAGCCACAATTTAACAATTGCATTCCTGGCAGTCCTATAACAAAACAAACCTTACCCAAAAGGCTCAGGGCCATAACTGCCTCTATTTTTTTGTCTTTACTCCTTCAAAGCCCAAAGTAAGCTCCATCCCATTTCTGAGTTCACAGCTCTTATTTCCTTTTGTTCTTTAGCAAAATTAGGTTTGGAGTCTTATGTCCTAGTATGCGTGTCCTGGTCTTATATCCTAGTAACTCCCTAAAGTTAATTTGCTCTCTCTCTCTACTGGCAGACTTAAAACTAACCACCCGCTCCTGTGGAATAAGCCTCTTATTTTCTTTTTATCTTTCTCCTGAAGACCCCTTTTCCATCAATTCCATAATAAAAACGCTACTTGGAGCATGAGTCATTAGCTTTCTCCAAATATTCTACCACATCTGGTGTTTAACAATTGTCTCCTTCACTAGTCTGCAAGCAGATGGGCCTTTAATGGCATTTTATACAGCTATAAACGCAGTTTAACAAGTACTTACCATCTTCTTCAGCTCCAAATTTTCAGCTCTGAGAAAAGCAGATTCCTTTTTGGCATCCAAGACTAGGGTTTCACTGTCTAAGAGGGATTTCTTCAGCTGCTGAATTTCTTCAATTAGCTTATCAGAATCAACCTGAAAAAGACAAAGAAATAATAATTTAAAAAAACAAATATATAGTAATAATAAAGCAAGTGTGTTCATTATAATGTGGTTAAAACATAAATAAAGGCTCAGAAAACTTGGTGAGGTTGCACTAAAAGGAACAGTAGTAGTCTCGCTTGAGAGATGGGATGAAAGGCAGCATTTCCTATAGGTTAACTTCACTGGAGTATTGCTGTATAACTACCATTTTAAGCTTTGTAAAAAAAATTTCCTAACATCTGTGGGGAAGATGATTTAAATTCCACCAAGTCATACCTAAATTTAACCCATTTACAACAAAAACCCAAGCCATCTCTCAACTCAGCAGAAAGCTCAAAGTTACCACTGAAGGTGTGTCCTTTTTTTCCGCTCCCACTTTCTGCAATTCTTCCACATGATTCTGTAATAGCTTTATTTTGTTCTCTTTCTCTTTCAGCTGTTCCAGTTTGGAGTTCATTTCTGCCTAAAAGTTAGAGAGACAAAAAGGGGGTGAGGAAGGTTCTAGTGCCCAGTTTGGTTTTCATGCAAGATTTTAACAAAAACCTGCTTTGTATATAGTAAGCGATCATGGGGTTTAGACATATGCTCCTTATAGCTCGTAAGACTAACCTTAGCCCAGTGATGTCTAGGTTGTCCTCAGCAGATACAGTATTTCAAGATAAACAAACCAAGCACATTTCATACAGTCTTCCTGAATGTAAACTCCTGGACAGGCTCACCTCAAGTTCCTCATTGTACACTTCAGCATTTGAAACTAGACTCTTTAAGTTGGTAATTTCACCCATTAGTTGCTTCAGTTTGCTCCACAGATACAAAATTGCAGAGTATGTTAGAAAGCACCTACACCAGTAGTTTTAGTTGCCAACACCATGCAACTAAGGTCTATGTTGTGATTTCTTTCTATTAGTGGGCAAATCATATATGCACACGCATATCTAAACAGCTAAAGCAAGTTGCTACATATTCTTTCAAATGGATAGATGAGAGGCAAAGCTTTGTTTTAGCTTCCCAGTGATTAGAAAGGATTCAAGTACAATTTAACGTGCAACAGCTCGAGAAGCAAGAGTAACGTGATCAAACCAATTAATACAGGAATTGTACAGATATGAAACTACAAATCCTAGTCATTTCAAGCAGCTTTTTATGACACAGAGCAGATATTTGATTTAATCTATTCACAAGAATAAGAAGGTGCCAAAATTGAGGTAAAGCAAGCCATGAAGACATTCAGTGGCATCCGCTGGGAAGGAGGCACAAGTAGAAGACTAGATAGAAAAGCACTTGTAAAACTGAAGAACTCTCTTCTTTTGGTCTTTATTAGAAAAGCTTTACAGTAAGTACTCATTTACAGGTACATCTGTAGAGTCACAATTGTAAGTAAGGAGAAAATCCAAACTTTAAGATCAGTGAAAAGCTTTAAAACAAACATTCTCCTGTGAGTAATTCTATATGGTTAGGAGTATAGTGAGAAGAAAACCCAACCTATAATCTTAAAATCAGAGGATGGTTGTAGAAGATATGGTACAATACTACTTTCAGAAGTCATGTAATGTCATTATTCAGAATCATAAATTTTAGCTGTATTTGTCTGTGGTGATTAAAATGAATGTATTTAGTGAAGTGTGTGACCTTTCGGTATTGCTGTAATTAATGTGCCACATGGATACCAACAAATGCTTACATTTTATGGACTGACTTTAGGTAACATATCTGAAAACACGAACCATTTGAAAAAGCAATTCTTGTAATAGAAGCTACTTTAGAACATTGCATCTGTTATTAGATACACAAAAGCTTTGCAGGGAAAACTGTAACTGAGGGTTTGTTAAATGTTGGCTGATAAGGAAGACAGCACAATTGGTCTAGCATCAAAAGGGTCTTCTAGAAAGAATCTTAACTACAAGCTGAATCGTAATCCACTATGGATCCATTTTGTTTAAGATCCATAAGTCTTTGTAGAGAACACAAGGGACATGAGAGGTGATCTTGTTAAATTGTAACCCGAAACAACAATGCAAAAGGCTGTAACTTCAGCTTCAAGCCTAATTTCATGGTCAGAGGATATTAAACAGACTAGTGTGTACAAGTAATCCATACAAAAGGGATCAGGAAAGAAATAGAATACTACATCCATATCTTAATACCTCAGGTTGTTGGGTTTGGTTGGTTGGTTTTTTGCACTGTGACTTATTTCACAGTCTAGCCCCTACACAGCTAGAACCCAATACAAGTAATATGCATTTCAGGTTACAGAATCAGAGCACAAAACATTTGGACAAACAAGGTACATCTCCACTAATAGCACAAGGAAGTGAAGTGAACTGAAATTTACCATTTCCTATATCATAAGTTATCCCATATGTAGGTTTACCTTTTCTGACTTCCTGGCACAAAATACAATGTTTCAATTTTCCACACACATTACTACTCACTATTGTTTTTAAATATTTTATTACAAAGTTAAATAATACACTGTAAGTTAATGCTGTCATAGCTCAATGGATTACCAAAAGCCAGAGCTATCTTGGGTTGCAAGCCAAGGCATTTTGTACAACAAATACTTGAAATATGGTTTAGCAATTAAACTTTAACTTCAAAACAGTTCTAAAATGTATTTATGCAGCAAAACAACTGACTCTTACAGCAACCTAGAGTGAAATTCAGATAGTGCATAAAACCAATACCCGGGTACATATATACACAAATATACGTTTAACCAGACTTCTATGCTACTCTCCAAAAATTTAAGTCTGAATTTTACACTCTGAGTAAATCCAGTTTAAATTCTGGGTTCATTCATTCTGTTATTGAATGTTGCCTGTAACACCATCTGTTTTTGAATCAACACAAAAGTGTACATACATTGAATAAACTCTAGAAAAACATTTGACCATAGAGATTTCTTATCTCTCTGCATTTATTTCAATGTACCTTACCTCATGATCTTTTTGTGTTTGTTTTTCCAGCGCTTCAAATTCATCCATTTCTATTTTTTCCTTCAATTTCTCCTTTATTTCATTTATTTCAAATTTCAGCTGCTCATTTTCCAACGCTAGGCTATTTAAGTTAGCTTGCAGGACGTTGACCTCACTTACAGCCATATCCTGGAGAAGCAGCCCAAGAAACTTTAGAAGATGATGTTGCAATGTCAGTCCTATTTCCAGAAAATACACAGACTTACCTTTTCTGGTGCTAATGCTTCACAGAGTTGCACAGATTCTTCAAAGTCTCTCTGACTCTAGAAAAAGAGTTGCTTTCACTTAACTGATCTACAAGATCAAGCAAGTTTATTACATTCTTTGTTGCTTGTCTTTTCATGGCTAGTCCTGTTTAAATACCAAATCTTACTAGATCATTCATCACAAAACCACAGAATCGTAGAACTATCCTACAACTTCAGAGATTACCAAGAGACTTTCTAACCAGTTACAGTAATTCTTCAGATATATAGGAGAATATTGTTGTTCTACAGAAGAGTAAGGCTGATCTTACTGGGAAGCATGTAAGGTGTATGCACTGTATTAGACAACCCAAATAGATTATGATGTTACCCAATTCACGTTCGGTCCAGCAGTCCATTCTACATCCGAAATTTGGTCAGGAACCAGCAGATATTGGTTTTCATATTCAGAACTCTCTAACATAGCTGAAAAATAATGTATTCAAAAAATTACACAGTAGCAGTAGATTTTAAACTGGACATCAAGAATTATTTTCCTAAAGAGTTTTATCACCTTGGAAACAATCATTCAATGGCAAAGATATAGCACATCAAGCAGGACTTCTGAATATCATTATTTCCTCTTACAAATGGAACAACACTGAAGTCCAGTCCCTACAGTTATGCTGACCACCTTATCACAAGTTAATACTAACCTAGTCTGTAATTAAGTATATATTCTGGATTTGGAAAAGTGTTTAAGTGTCAAGGAAAGAACCACTCAACAGTATCCTGCAAGATTTTAAAAAAGCACCACTACCACCACCCCCCCATACAGAAAAGCCCCTGACAGTCCACACACAAGCAAAAAAGCTTGACAGAAGGATAGGTAATAAGGCTGTAAGAAAATGCAACAATATCGTGCAATTATTCTCTTGTCTTCAGTTCAGCTTTCTCTGTCCCTTGCTCCTCTAGTGAATTTCTCTGTATCTGAGTATCTCAATCTGATCTTTGAATAATAACTTCTCTGTTCTTGTTGAGGATTTTGGAATTTCACACACACCACCTTATTTCCACCACCACCCACCCCTGCCCCCTTTTTTAGGGGATAACATAGTTAGGATGGATAATCTGTGTCAAATAACTTTGGCTACTTTTACAGAAAAAGGGGGGGTTGGGGTAGGCTGCACAGAAGTATTCATAGACCCTGCTTTTTACTTCACAGCTCTTACCTTTGGTTTTAACAAATTAAAAGCTCAATATCCAGAAGAGGGGACTGAAAAAAAGTAATTTCTTTGGAAAGTGTGTACAGGGACATTTGTTTCTGTTTTTGTGGGTTTGTTTGGGGTTTTTTTGTGAGGTTTTTGTTTTCATGGGTTTTTTTTGTTTTGTTTTGTTTTTGTATTTTTCATTGTTGTTGGTTTTTTGTTTGGGGTTTTTCTGTTGTGTTGTTTTGTTTTGTTTTTTATTTATTTTATTTCTACTATCAGAGAGACAACTTATACTTAGTGTCCCAAAGGGTAATGCTTGCGAAGTTATCCAACAAAAACTACCAGTATTACAGTGCTAAAACCACTTCTCTTTCAGGCAGCATTCTTTACTGGCAGCCATATTTAATTACCTTATGAGCTACAGGTAACTTTCAAAAATGGGTTCATGGAACGTAATTTGAGTAGTATCGTGCCAACTAAATGTAGGTTTTATATTGTCAGCAAATCAATTTGCTTATTAACTTAGATTTAATAAAAAGGGATTATTTCTCATTCCAGAGCTGCTTTGCAGAGTTTCCTTCATTTTTCCTGAAGAAACTTACAATCCTCCACATCTTGTAGTGCCGACAGTTTCATTTTTTTTGTTTCTGTCACCCTTGTTTTTTCAAAGTCTTCAAAATAGCTCACATTCGCCTGGTTTATTTTACCAGGAGCCCAAGTAACTCTTCTTCTTCTCTTGGCCTTTAAAAAAAGAGTGATAGAACCAAATCCCTAAGTAGAGAGTAGATGTTGCGTTAGGCTAGTTCTATAATGTACGAGCAGCTGAGTAGACAGTGATTTACAGTTTCTTCAGAATTAAACAACAGCATAACAGTTTGAATGCAGAAGTCTCTGAGGTCTGTTCACTGCAAGGCAACATCGAAATGATACTCACTCAGAAGTTATTTTAAAAGTTACCCCTTTAAAAATAAGAAAAATTATGTGAAACTTGCCTAACAAACTTATTCTTCATTGTCAATATAACCCCACGCATTTAATATTACCTTTTGCAAAGTATTTCAGAGTTAACAAGTAAGATCTAGAACAGGTACGTACTTCAGCATTCTGTTTTGAAGAAAAGGAGGCAGAAGTCACCAGCATCTCAGTTAAGTTTCATATCTTATCTTCCTGTACTTTTTGAAGAGAATTTTTTTCTTCCAACAGCTGGGCCAATTGGTCTTTTTCCATTGCGTGAATTTGAGTCTTTGAAGACACCTTCCATAAAAAGAATATTAATCAAACTGACATTTTAAGAGCACAAACTACTCCTAAAGATACACAATTTCTAATAGTTAAGAAAAAAAACTACATATACATATTCTTTAAGGTCTGGAAGAGCCATCTTGAAATTCTCAGTTTCATTGTTAAATATACAATTTGCCTGTAGACTTAGTATTTAAAGGGGTCAAAACTCCCAGACACAATATGCCTCAGATTTTTCTAGTGACCAAAAAAAAAAAAAAAGCATTCTTTCAAGTGTAACACAGTTTAACATGACCTTCCATGGTGCCAGAAGCCTGAAGCTCTTTGAGAACAATTCAATTGTCAAATAAGACAAAGTTACTCTAATGCATGTGGTCTCTTAAGATTTGGAGTACTGAAAATTTATTCTGTTGTAAAGCAACTGCATTACAGTAGCTATTTTTTTTGATAACTTTATCATAAGCTTACAATACTTTAGAGTAATTTGAAGTTCACACGGGATTTCCAACAAACTATTCTGTACTCAAATACTTTCCTTACTACCTACTATCTCAGAAGACAGCAAACACAATTCTAGGTGCAAGTTTATACTGCAAAATAGTTCTCTTAAACAGGTCAACCATTTTTCCTCAAACTTTTCCTATGACTTATTTGTAAAAAAAGTCTATTTTGATGTTTTAATTCACCAAAAGGAGTATGTTCAGAATTGTCTTTTCCCTGTGTTTTATCTTTTATGATCTATGCTCTAACAAGATTTGCAGAATTGCTCCTCAACTCCACAGATTTTTGGAAATAGGCGAACACATGACACTGTGCTGTTTGTTGGGAAGTTACTACTGTTCATTTTCTAAATGTATCTTCTGCCTATACATGACATAAGTTTTGCCAGCGATCTTAAGCAGTTGCAACTTCTTGCAACTCAAACTGAAGTTAAACATCAGTAAGGAAGAATAATATGGATTAAGTTGGAATCTGTAACTGATATTCAATAATCTATATTGCAATCAATGACTCCTTTTGATCTGCAGCAATATTAAAGTGTGCTATAAGGCATGATAAATTTCTATTTCTTAAATATGTTAACCTAGAGAAAGAAAGCAATTCAGTTAGTTGATCTCATTCAGTGTTAGCTTTCACACGCATATGTTGACTATCATCAGATGTTCTAAACTTCACATCGCCTTTTCAATTTCTATTCTCAACAGAAATGACAAATATCACTTTAAACAGTGTACCTACCCCTCCAAATTTAACTGTCTTTGGTTTAAAACAGAATGTTTCCAAATAGCTATCAGTACTAAGGACAGATTAATTTTAATAAGTTTATTACATACTTCCTCCAACTGCTTTTTTAAATCCAGAACTTCTTTGCAATATCTCTTCAGAAGGGCATCATCGTCAAGTACTTCACTGACTTTCGGAGTATTCTTCATTCTTTTGGCTGTATTGGCAAACTGCAAGAATATTCTTTCATGGGCAACAGTTAAGAGCACTAATATATCAAAATACTTATGCTGTCTCATATTTCCCAACAGAATTGAAGGGACAGTTTATTAAATAAAGAGCAACGTATAATCAAGGACTCAAATATTTACATTTGCTTATTTTTCCATGTATTCTATGATTTGAAAATGTAAGTTTTCTTCGCTTGATAATATTACCTAAAAAGCCCAACATTTAATCAAAAATATACCAAGTTGCTTTTTATTTAATAAAAAGCTCAGAAGACCACCAAAATAGAAGACAATCCTACCTAAAGAATACAGTTTGTGAACAGTTCAATTACCCTCATTTCCTGCAGGACCCATCTAACATCCTGTGCCAATAGACCTGTAGTTCTAACTGTGTTTGGAAAAGGAGAGTGAGAAAATAGAGGTTACCTCCTGCCTGCAGGGTGAGAGAAGGAGCTTTGCTCCAACTGCCAGAAAGTTTGTTAGACAACTTTGCACAAGATGACAACTGGGAAAAGATCCTGTGTACAAAACAAATATTTCCGAGTCCGCAGAGGTCCTTTAGAAGAGTCAAGTGACTACAGATACAGCAGATTACGTTTTCCACCCCTCCAACATGCCTACAATGAAGCCCAGAGTCAGAACACTGCCTAAAACAAGGTGAGAAGTTTTACCTGAAGAGTCCTGAGCCTTTCATCAAAAGAAATAGGAGTAATTGTACAAATAATAACTGTCTTAGCATTTCCTCCAAGGGAATTCTGCAGAATTCGAGTCAACTTGCTACCTCTGTAATTTATGAAGCTGATGAACAAGGAGGAAGGAAAAAAAAAAAAAATCAGGAAAATTCATATTTTTGTGGAGAAAAAAACACAATAAATATCTTTTCTAGAGGTAACAGGTTACTTGAAATAGTTACCTACATAAAATACGATTAGATAGGAAAGACTTTAATTTTTTAGTGTATTAGCGACTTCTCTTAAAACACGTATACAAATACGAGTGCTTGCCCAGAAGGGTCATCACAAAGTTTTTTGATAACTTGACCCAGAATGAACAAGCTCCGGTTTATACTGCAGCCTTCCTTCAGTCGGACACCTAGGTATCACACAGTAAATACTGTTATTGTTTATTTTTTTTATTTTAAAAACACACTAAGATACATTTTCAACCTGTCAAGATTTTGTGCTATGTTATGCTCAGAGGGATTATCCAAGAATTAAATCTCAAGTGCCACAATGCACTGTGACCCATCAGCACCCAGTATCAAACCCTTAATAATAGCTAAAATGCATCAAAATAAGATAGTAATCTATCACAAATAAATATGAATAATCTTTACATAGCAAGTAGCTGGGGTAATAAGAACTTTATTTTTGTTTCCTGTTTAAATTTTGCAAATGCCCATATTTACATGTGTAAGCATAACATACCAGCCTTAGATACAACTTTTAGGTTAGTCTTTCCTTGTAAGAGAGAATATTAACTTGTGTTCCTCCCAGATCACTTATTTCATGATAAAGGCATCTCTGTGCAGCTTCATGCTGTCACTGTTAACAATCAAGCTTCCTTTTAGCTAGAGACATCTATTCACTCTTCACCTTTGTATGAGTCCCTACGAGCTTCCAATGATTTATTTCCTAGAGGTGAATCTTTACTGATTCATCTCAATTCTATTAGCTCAGTGCACGACTGTTGCTGGATCTGTTGTTCTAGAAAAGCCATACTACTAATTGTTTGCACTTTACAGCATGTTCAGTACTTTACTGGGTAGAGCCTGCCCTACCAAGAGGAAAAGGGATTATCTATAAACAGTAACACAACAGCACATAGATCAAAACTCCCTTTCTGTCATAGTCTCTCACAAGAGTTAATTACCAGAAGTGGTCATCAGGAGAGCCTCATTTAACACTCACCTTCAGATCCTGTTTGACTAGCTCTTTCACTGCCTGCCAGATCTACCGAGTTCTGCAAATTCATTAAATATTTCACAGGTTAGTTCTGAAGCAATTTAGTTTGAGATCCCCTTAATTCTAAATCTCTGCTAAGAATTTCATAAACTAAGTTACATTTAAAATAAACAGCTCTGTCATTATTGGAAGCAATCTATAGCTACTACATACGTACCAACCAATACTTTCAAGTTATGTAAGACAATGGAGGAAGCGCATATGAACTCTATCACAGCACCCTAAACAGTATTTCAGACTTGCAGTACAATTCCCCCTAGCCTCAGTAACAGAAAAATATAACAGTTTCTCAGTACAGAAGTGTTAACGACAGATTCAAGCCACAGAAAGCTTCACAAAGTCACAGATCATCCACTCCAATCTTTCATGGGAAAGAAAGCCTAGATGAGATTATCTAGCACCCTGTCCTGAATCAGCTGTATGTCTCTCCTTGCCTGTCATTGTGGGGATAAGGAAAGGAGGAAATTAAATACCAGAGGAAAGGCCTCACTCTGAATTTGGTTCAAAATCAACTAGAACTTTACAGCTTCACATAACGATTGGCCTGAGCAAGTAGCTCTCACTAACTGGTTTCTGTTTCAGAAGGGTAAAATCCTGTACTAACTTCACCAAGCAGCAATAGACCAAAAGGGCTAAAAAACCCTCTCCCCTGCCAGTCTCGGTCCAATGCACTGAATAATAACAAACTCACTTCAGTTTGCAAAGGGGGAACACTGCCAAGAGCAAATGCTGCCACCCTGTATGCAAGCCTCCAATGTATTATCCCCCATTTACATCCTTTCTTTGTTTTTCCCATCCTACTGACCCTCAGATCTAGTCTGTTTACTGACCACTGGCTCATCCCACGCTCCACAGCTGCTGTTCTGACCTGCAGCTTTTCACGTTCACAACAGGGTGTTCTGCACTCTTGCTTCATTTACCCACAACCATCCTTCTAGTCTGAGGGTCAGTTTACAATTTTGCTAACCACCAATCCTTTGTTCCCACATCCCCCCATGTTAGCAGAGCTTACTATAAAGTCAGTTGGGACAGAGAGACAGGGTGGAAGGCGGGTGGTGTAGTAGGAAGAGTAGATCCCATAAGCTATGGTGAGAATAAAAAACTGGGCAGGAGGTTGCTCAGGTACTGCATGAGCAGTGTTTACACTCAGAGCCCAGGGGGTTTTCACACGAAGCCACAACAGAAGGCTATTTCCACAATGCCTGTGACTGACTTAATGCTATTCTCAATTCTGAATAAGAATGCTCATGCAGATTTCAGCAAGCTCAAATGCTTTCGTATTGGTTTCATCCCTCCAGTTGATATGGATTCTTTTCTGAGAATCAAGGAAAGGCTATATAGAGGAGGCTTCAGAAACCAAAGCACTCCCCTAGGGACCAGCAGTGTGCTCACCTGCACTTAGGATATTTCATATTCTAGTCATCCATCAAAGAGACGCTAAGTGGGCTTACTTTTGAAAAAATGAATCTTCTGGCCATTGCAGCTGTAGGCCACATGTTCTTTTAACAAAAACTAAATTTGAGTGTGAGAGAAGCCTTAAGGTTACCCACTTTGCAAGTTATTTCACTGGGCTTGTCAGTGTGGTCAGGAACAATTGTAGGGGAAGCTGTGTTTAACAAAAATGCAAGAGCACTCTTGACAATAGCCCCGTACATTCCTGGGAAGAGCGTAATACTCCCCAACCCAGCATGAGCTGTCTAGGAACTGTTCCCACGTCAGAATTGCCTTTGGTGGGAAGATATCCTCTAGATAGCACACCAGGAATACCTCTCTATACAGAGGATCAGAAGCATGATTTCTGCTTAAGAAATGTCCGCTAGAAGTTAACAACAAAGCATACTTGTAACATCATTATAAAGTAACATTCTCCCCAAAAAGCGGCAACAGTAAATAGGCATTTAAGTAGAGAATTTAGTACCTTCTCGGAGTAGAGCTTACCAAGTGGGATACCATCACTGCTCCATCACAGTTTGCATTTGTAGGGTCACTTCGTTCTCTGCTTTCAGTGATCTAGAAGGAAAGTGCAATAAAATTTGTCATTTCTAAAAATAATAATAAACCCCCTCCTAATAGTGAAACAGTTTTTACCATTCTGAAGATAGTGTGAGAACAACTGCTGTGTTCATTCATTCTGGTTTCTCCATAATGGCGATTTTCTGCCAAAAAGCACTATTAGAATACCTCTGCTTATATTCTGATAAACTACAGATAACAGACAAAAAGCAGAATTTTAAAGCTACCTGAAAAACACTGATTTCTGGATATAATTTCAGAGATACCCCATGATTCTAGAGATACCCCATTCATCAATGCTTTTCTAAGGTATCATCTGCCATTGGTTCAACAACTTACTTTCTCCTTTTCTGATCCATTCCATAACTTCTTCTGGGGCAACCACCACCTCTTCAATCAGATCTTCTACATAGGTATTCCTCTTCAGAACAAAAACAGTAATAAATTTTACTGAACTCTAAAATGCACTTCCATACATTAAGTTAACATTACCAGCAACTATTATGGTATTTATTCCAGTTTGTTTCCATCTTAACAGGAAGCAACATCAGCTGAATGTGTTTCTACTCTGAACACAAGGAATGAAGAAGTTTAGACCTTTACCAGAACTGTAGCTTAAAGGCACAAGAATCAAACAGAGATTTAGAAATTTTCCTAAAATTAAAACTGGTAAGAGAAATATGCTGGATATTTTCTGAGGGAATTCAGGAGCATATTACTCAGGAAATGTTCTACGGCCACAGTCACATAACTGATACATCTCCCTTCTTCCCAAGCTCCAAAAACATAGAACATTTAGGGCACTGAAAGAAAAACAAACCCAAACAAAAAACAAATCACCAATTTTTATTATTTGTTACAAAACTCAATATAAACAAACCAAAGATGGCATTAATATAGGCTTATTTTCCCCTACTGATCATCTTACTGAATAGTGCTAATGTGATGGCTATTCTAGGATTTCAGTACAAGTGTTATCAACTTCATAGATGATATGAAGATGGTATTAAAGTAACAGTACATCTGTTGACAGCTTCTAACACATTGAAGCTAGGTGCTTAACAACATGCTTACAGAAGTTTTATTAGCTAGACAACTCCCAAGTAGTCACTGTCAAAGCTAAATAAAATATACTACCCCTGGAAAATTTAGGGGATTAAGTATACTTTTACAAATGTTTATAAAGATAAACCAGCAACAGCAAGCCCAGCTTCACTGTTGTTATTCTATTACATTGAGTGCCTTTCTACTAATTCTGAAGATAACAATTACACAATTTGACACAGTTTTCAACTAGATGCCTCTGAAAGGTTTTGGTTTGGTTTTTTTTTTTTTTTTAAATTTCTTTACTCCAAGCAGGCAGAATACTTACATTAATATCCTCATGAATTCCCAAAGGTTTCTTTTCCCGGTTATCACAAAGCAAATCTGTAATGGTTTTGTGAGAAGTAACAGTAGAATTTTGCTTCAGCTGTAAGTAATTGAACAATTACTTGTACTGAGTTAGGCTAAAGCTGTTATTAGTACAACGATCCAAATTTTAAGAAAAGTAAAAATATTTACTACTGGGAAAAAAGGGGGAATTGATCTGAGGAAACACTAACCCAATAGCCCCCTGTTTTGCCAATTGACGGGGTTAACACAAAGGACACAGACACCAAGCTAAAGAAATGGGCTTATTTTACTTTAGTTTAAAGCAGCAGAAAGAATAAGCAAGGTAACGCACCTAGTCATTGCTACATAAAGCTGGCTATAGTGATTAAGAAAGATCCATCACCAATTGCCCTCCTACTTTACCATCACCCTGACCCGTGCATCAGCTGGGGAGCCCCGTCCCAGCGAAGGGTCGGAGAGCCTTTCCCGGCAGCTGGGAAGTCCCACGCAGGGCGTCCGCTCGTAGGTGGGGTCTGCGTCTGTGCTGTGAGGGGGCCCGGCTTTTATACAGTTTAACAAACAAGTCTAAACAAAATGCAGGGGAGATAGGTGGTAGATTGATGTGCCTCACTCAGGTGTGTCCGGATCTGGCCAGGATCTGGGCATGTCTGAAGAGTTTCTGTTTTTCTTTACATTTGGGATTTATAGTTACTTCCTGTTGTGTACTTACAGTTCCCAGGGATTGTTCCCAGGGTTACATTTCATGCTGATAAGATGCTGGTTGCTGGTCGTGGAATTCACTCAGAAGTCAACTTTGGTTTGAGGCCTATTGTTTGGGCCTTTTTTATTTCAGTCAACTCAGTATCTTCAGCTCCGGAATCAGGGCCAGCACTTTGAGACGTAGTTGCATTAACAGAACTTGCCTATAGTAAGTATAAAGACAAAGTTTTATCAAACTTTATGAACAGGTTTAAAAAAAAAAGACAAACCACAAGAGAGAAGAAAACAAGGAGACAGCTCTGCAGCCAACAAAGTTCAGTATGTTCCACACTGTCTTAACAGACAGGAATTTAGTCACCAAATGCGCATGCCAGTTAAAAATCATCACTTTCCATTATACAGATAAAGTTCCAAGAGAAAGACATAGAGGGTTACTGAGTCCTGGCTCACTTTCCTATGGGAGTGATCTTCTACAGGAACTCAAACAGTCAAGCTGCAGCTGCTTGCCTTACTACTGAAACAGGGTAAAACAGGGAAATGAAACTAAGTCTTGGAAACAATGTGCAAGTTAAAGCTTCCCTACGTTGGTTTTCTTCCCACCCCCCCAGAAAAATACACCATGGTGCAGCTGCGGCACATTTTGCTTGCGCGTGCGATTTTCATTTTATTTTTTAATAATTAGTTAGCACATGATTAGAAGACAGAAGTTTTTGATTACATTACTCGGAATGATCACTTTTAGCATAATTCCTCTTTCCTACTAAAGCTCTCAACACTTTATGCTACAAACTAGAACTCGAGGCATACTTACCCCTCTCTTTTGGACGGTGAAACTTTTACCAACGTTGGTATGTGCCAGTTCACGGTCCATCTCACTCATGTATGACTTGAGACTGCCTATAAGCTCATTAGGCGGCACCTTCTGGTCTTGCCTTTGATCTTCCACATCTAAGTCTTCATCATCCTTGTTCGAGAAATCAAACTCCTCCTCTTCATCCAGACCATCAGAATCCAGCTCTTCTGAGTCTGCCCCTACATATATATTATTTTGTGTCAGTACAGATAGCAAACAAATCAGCACAGCGACCATGGGTGACGGATGGATGACCCAGGAAAGCCAAATAACCATGAGATATTCTGACAAAAGAAACAAAGAAGCAATCTCACCTAAAATTCTGACTAACGCTTTTGTAAAAGAATCTACATCAAAGGTAACATGGGATTCATCAGGTGACCTGATATCTAAAAAAATTTTTAAATAAATAAAGCTTTTAGGCTTGCATAAGCTGACACAGACATAAGCCATATGGCATACAGATTTCTCTCGAGCCTAGACTGAAGGTGGAACATTTGAACTGATGGTCTTGGAAGTGCTTAGAAGTCTGAGGCCTGTATGAACTAGGAACGAAACAGCAACGGGAGGAGTTCCTGGCACGAAAGAGAAAATAAACCCAACAACTTTAACCGTTTGTTGTGGTCAAATAAAAATTGCACCGAAGGGAACCAAAATAAACATGCCCGAATCTTTCTGGAACAAAGTGGTGGTGCTACACCTCAGACAAAGATTTAAAAAGCTGAGAATCTTGGAGGTCTCCTGCCTAGAAAGAACACCGCAGGCTTCATTCTAGTCTCTTTTAAGGCTCAGTGGTTTGCCCCCCCTTTTTTTTTTTTTTTTTTTTTTTTTGTTCCTTTATTTTTTAAATAACTGAAAAAAGTCCACATTATAACTCAGACATTGACACTAACAGTAATTAAAAAGGATCAAACAATTAAGAGTATAAATTGAGTAGACCCTTATACGCTTGATACAGTTTACACAGCATTATTTTCTCAATATTAAAGCTACTAAAAAGAACTTGGACAATATGCTCCTACCTCACCCTTTGTTTTTTAAAATTAAAGGCCTGTCCACACCAGTCACACACACTTTCTTAACTCCAGCACTTAATCTAGTGGCATTCTGCTCTTGCCTAACTAGTTAGGTATCTTCAGTTAGCACTCCCACTGTTGGGAATAATGACAGGGATCCACCGTGATTTGATTCTTTTCTCCTGCTTCTAGGTGTACAGTATGTGCATTACAGAATCAACCAAAGGGCTACAGCAGAAAGAAAACACATTCTACACCACGCACCAAACTTAAAAATACTACTGCCGTGGCATTTCTGCTCCTTCATGTGGTGAGACTTTGGATACAAAAGCCTTCATACTTTCAGCAACTGCTTCCAAGTCGTATTTCTGCTCTTCCTCATTGGAGGAAGGAAGGGACTCATTTCTTGCCTCCTTCAGCATCTGATCTAGATCACCTGCTGTAATCTCCAGCCAACTGTCATCTGAAAGAATGCAGGGCATATTTGTTATTCGGCACAAATCTGTCAGCCCACAATGGCCACAAAACCCAATCCAGATGGCTGAGAGTACTGCTAGCATTTTGTAGCTTATTTTTGCACTGTCAAGTTTTCGTGCTGATACAAAATAACACGGGGTATAAGGCAGAGAGAGGCTGAGAAGAGTGTTCGGATTTCATTTTACTACTTTAAAACTCTGCTCTACATGCAGCTTCAAACTAGCAGAAATTGTTGTAGCCACAGGTAATCCTTCTGCCACTAAATGAAAGAAGAAAAGGCTTACACTATAAAGGGAGACCTTCCACTACAATCATTAATGCTGAATGCTGGATTTGCATGCTAAGGCATCATTCAGAAATCCAGATGTGACCTGTGCTGCACGCTGGCAACAACTGCGTTCCTGTGACATGAGTGAAAAGAACCTATTATGTAAAGTTTATGCTGGTCTTGTATTGGCCATCAGAGTAGACCAGATAGTAATTAACTTTGTATTGTCAGCATTGGAATTGATTTATTATTATTCTTAAATGTTTAAATACCTCCTGTCTGGTATCCAGTTGACACAAAGGACTTGATCTGGTGTAAGTGTGCACTGGTGTTATCAATCTAGTGGTATCAAACCAGAAACTGGACTGCGTATTTCGCCAGTTCACAGCCCCGAGCTTATACAAACGAACTGGTTGCCTTCATCTTAAATGATGGCCCATGAATAACACCTCCAGCAGTCACATGGTAGGAGACTAAATCGACAAAGAGACTGGTACAGTGCTGTGAACATTCACCCTCTTCCCCAACAAATACTCATTTGTGATAGGAACAGTCCACCCCCCATCCGGCTCACCATCCTCTGGAAAAAGACAAGCTGCTTCTCTCTCAAATTCCTTCAAATCAACAGTTGTTGTCTGTAGCAGTGTCAAGATTTCATCACCTGGGCTCACTTCAAAAGAGCTAGACGAAAAAAATTCCATTTACTGAAATGGATTTTTACTAGCATTACGATACCAGTGGCATCACACACACTACACGCAAGTTTTCACTCCAATTCCTCAAGATTCCTTCTGTGCAAAGACATCAAAAAGGTAAGTGAATCTGGGGAAAGTACCAGAATACTACACCAATAGTATTAGCCAAAACAGGACACGGTCAGTTACTGTTACTCCTTGTTGATGACTCCAAAGCAAATTTCTCATGCTTCTTTTGTTATTTATATTTATTTTGCCTTGGTAAACATTAGGACTGCCAGATCCCAAACAGCACAAGACTGGAAATTCAAGCAACTAACAGTCAAGATATTATGAGTTGGCAAACCCTCAGATATTTTTGTAATGATTTATTTTTTGGATTTGATCTTTTAGAGAAATTTACAGCCAGCTGCCTCTCGTAAGTAAAGGAGACAGATTACTCCATATTTCTTATTCACTAAGATTGATTTTCAATTAAGCTTTTAAACACTTTCTACAACCAACCAGCCAAATGATGCTTTTCAGTCACCTCTTAACCCACTTGGAATAGCTTAGCATTTTACAAAACCAAGATAAATAGTTACTCAAGCAGTAACTTCTACTAGCAGAGTATTCTAGAGGAATTAATACCCCTATGTCTTAGCCACAGCACCTATGTTAAGTGTACAGTGGAGAAAAGGGTTCGGGTTCTTTGTAACAAGTATTAAAAAAGGTAAATTAAAGTACTTGTAGGTACTGCGTATGGATGGTTACTCATGAATTTCAAGTAGCTCTTACCTTTCGGGCTTGGTAACAGACTGTTGGAAGTAATCTTCTGCCCTGTGCAGCACTTCCAAGTATTTAGCAGATCCTTCCATTTCTCCCTATTTAATGCAAGCCACAAGTATAAATCTAAAGAATTCTCCCTCCCCTTCCTTTCCACAGACATGCTTCGTAACAATGACTATTTGTCAGACAGAAATTTAGTTCTGAGAAAAATCCCAACAAGTAATACTGCTGTGCCACGTATGCTTGGAACAGAATATAGGAAAGGGGCATAAGGTGTTTTCACTGTCAAATATGAATTGAAGTCTTGTGTTACAATATCATATGGTGTACACTAAAAACAATCGAAGAAAATACTGATCCTTACAACACAGTGTATTTACCATGCCCAAGTTACAATTGTGCAAGGATTGTGAATGAATCTCTTGGTTTTGGGGAACTATCCATACAAGTGGCATTGCAGTACTGTAAGCATATTCCCCTTCTCTTATATTTACAAGATATTAACCTAAGCATTCCGAGTTGTCTGATTCTATAACCTTCAAATAAGTAGTCAATTTATGACCAATTTGTAAACTTCAAATAAGCAATCAAAGGCATCTTTTTAAAAAAAAAAAAAAACAAAACAAAAAGCCCCACACAAACAAAAAATACACTTACATGGCCCCAAATGTATCGATGGGTGTTAAGTATAGATCTTAAAGAATATCTAATTCTAAATGCATGCAAATGAAATGTAAAACAGTTAAAACAGTTATACTGACACACAGCCAAACTGTGGTTTCCTTTATTCGAGTGTATTTCCACTTTCTTTAGATGAATAAATTCATCCGCAAATCCTGCCTTTTCCTTTTTAATTTCCAAAAGAAATTAACTCATTTCAAAGGGGAACAAACTGCACAGATCTCCTGTAGAGACATCCACTAATTTCCCACAGACAGAAGCACCAGATTTCTTGCCCTGCTGTAACTACTTACACAAGTTCAAGAGCTACAACATGTTTTTCCTGGCATGTTTAAAAGACAAACACACACACACAACTACACCCTGAAATAATTCTTTTCCTTCAGGTTGCTGAGGAGGAATCTCGCCCACAGGGGACCGCTTAACACATTGCTCTTGGAATCAGGAGATACTTTACTGCACTTGGAGCACAAAATTTCAAAGCCATGGGCCTGTATAAGAGATGCAACAACATGAGACTCTCCAGATGTGCCACATTTAAGTGCACCTTTAAATGACCGCGTAAAGAACTGACTGCCATCGAGCTCCTGATACTGCCACTTGAGAGAAGCAGGTGCCAAACCCAATTATATGTCAGGGAGCAGTATCTTGCTTTGGAAGCTGAAATCTGTCTTTCTGCAGCAATAATGGTTCATTTTGACTTCGCAAAGTTTCTCTACATGGGAAAAGCAACCTGGAAGACAGATCTGTAGTGCACAAGCTACTCCTCATACAAGCATGAAGGCTTGACCTGTACTTGTAATCTATATAAGTACAAGAGTGCTCTAGCCTGTAAAAGAAAGCCCCCACAATAATGTACTTCCAGAAAAATGGTAACTGAATTTGCTCGCATTATTCTGTACAAGCAGGCAACTTACAAGCAGAGTAACTTCTTGGACATAGGTAAACAAGCAAACTAAAGACTAAGTACAAAATGCATAAAAAGTAATTACCAGCTTCATGCCCAGTTCATAGGCTTTGTATTGAGGGTGAGATGGGAGGGGCAGCGTGTATCCACTTTGACTCCCAAACTTATTTTCAGGAGTCTAGCGGTATAACTCTGTTATGCAAACATATCCAACACAACACTGCTTGGACAAGGAACATAAACCACTTCCTAAAGTAGCTTTCACAGAGCTGCGTAAGCACCGCTGAGAAGGGGAAAAGCCTTGGAATGAACACCTAGGGGTAGTTAGGAGCAACTCCTGGTGTTGGCTGGCAGTGCTGTCAGACTGCTCCGATCACAGAACTAGATGAATTTCCTTAGCGAGCATTCCAGCAGAGGAGCTACTAACAGTAACCTCCGACTTCAGAGGCACTTCTGATTAGCCATTTGAAAGCCTAGCTATGTCAATCTGAAGGCAGAAAAGCTATTTAACATAAAGAACTGGAAATGCATGTCTAGTGTCAAAAATAAAAAATAAGTCAGAAAACATTCTATTTTAACAATTAAATCCACATAGTTGTATCACCTGACCACAGAACCTTCGTCACTTACAGAACCTAATTCAGTGACAAGTTTCATCAGAAGGATCACCTACTATGGTCACCACACGCTCGTCTGGAGGGAAAGTCTGAGAAGAGCCACACGCTCGTAAATCCACAGGCTCTCGCAGGTGAAAGGCCTGGACTGCTGCAGCCACCAACGAAGGGCGCTGCCTCAGCACTGCCACAATGCCTGCTGGAAGGTAGCAGTGGGCTCGGTGAAATGAGGTCTGAATTTTCTCAGGATACCTGCATTGTACAATAACATAGCGTAGTAAGTGCATCGCAAGCAGAAACCACTCTTTAAGCTAATATTCCCATTTTCACTTTAATACTAATCTGTATTATGGGCCAAATGCCAGTTGATTATTCTAAACTAAAGTTAAAACTCCGCTAATCTAACACGTGGCATGTCTGTTTATACAGAACTACACATGGCTAATAAAAATTTAATCCCCACATTGGTAAAATGAATCACTGTGAACTTGACTAACATGTCCTACTCCACAGCATCCTTCACTGCACCGGCTGTAGAAGTCATCTGGCTCGTGCTGTCAAATCCTTGCAAAAAATAACTTATGGTGCTGAATAGACCTGTGAGAAGCTATCGCTCTGAAAAGCGTGATGGTTCTACACTTTAGTTTGCAATCCTTTTTCTCCCTCCTCAAAGGGCTCCTAAAGGCCCACAGAACTTCCAGATTTTTCAGTACAAGAAGGAAGTGAAGGCAGAATAACTTGTCCTTGTCAGGTGTGGCATCACAGCAGTGAACCAGTTCCAGAGCCCCCAGATCACAGCACAGCCTACAGGGCACTGGTCCCCCTCTTCAGAAGAAGACCACAGAAAAAACACTAGTTTCTGAAAAGGAAGCCACTTTATCACACCTAACAGGAAAACGACTGAATACAAGAAAGCACCTCAGACAGCCCAGAATCAAAACTCACCGTTGCAGAAGACCAAAGTGAAACACCCACACACCCACTGATGCGCTTCTACACTGCTGTTGGGATGGGCTCTGCAGCCAGGAACTCCTCTGAACAGGTGGACAACAGCGTCACCGCCTGCGAGACTGTCAGAGTGGTGGCAGATAGGTCACGTTCCTGCTCCTGGGTCTCTGACAGCGGGATGAGGTGCAGCTCTCCTTTGTAAAAGAACACCTGGCAGGTAGCAACAGTCTCATCAGACAGGATCGGAACAGTCACACACTAGGCAGCCGAAAATTTAATTTAATATACAAATGCACATGTTTAAACAGAGAGAATACCGAAGTACAAATAATACAGAAAACAGCACATTTTTTTTTTAAATGCGAGTTGAGGTAAATACAGATGCCACAGACCATGATCCAACCAGTAAATAAAAAAAAAAAACCTGTTTTAACTGCAACACGTTTGGTCCAATGTATTTGGTTTCGTTAATAACAGCAATAGCAAACGTTTCTCTTCAACTAGAGATTTGCTTCAGGAGAATCAGCATAATTTAACTGCTGAAGAACAGGACAGGAACTGAAAAGCATTGTTTCAGGTGCTACACATGACCTCTGTCGGTTCCCCATCCTAAGAACTGAATTGCAACATTATCAACTTCCTCACTCCTTCTGTTCCCTCAACTGGAAGGAAAATATGGCCCTGAGAGTCAAGACACAGGTTTGCAATTAACTCCTGTGTTGTGTTCCACCCCTTTTCTTTTAAGAGTCTTGTGGGAAAAAAAAAAGAAAAAAAAATTAAACAAATCTGTGGTAATGAAAAAGTAAGTTCCTTTCATTTAAATCCATTGCCAAGAAACTCTGGGACTAGCAATCACCCACAGCAAGCTGATGTGGCTGCAGAATGAAAGTCTACTGCAGACAAGACTAGTTGCACGCGTGTACACCAGTGTTACAGTCAACCAATGAACCTTACTTATTTCAACTTTACCAGCAGAGATTTAGGTTTTTTACCTCATGGCACACACAAGCTCTAGTCTAGTCAGGTGAAAGGGAGCTTGTTCAGAGACTACAGGAGAGAAGAAGTTAACTTTTGTGCCCCGGAACAGCTTTTTTTTTAAGCACTCCCTGTTAACTTTGTTTTGATGCCAAGTATCACCTCCACCTGGAAAGGGCGGCACAGAGAGCAGGGGGTTAGGTGCACGTTCTGAAAACTAGCTCCGTCAAGACAAATGACGCTGGATTCATTTCATCAGCAGTGGTTTGGGACTCCTTACAGAGTTGTCAGCATTCCCCACATAAAAATACACTAACAAGATAGGAGTGAAGCTGCAAAAGTTAATGGAAGCTGCAAGGGTTAAGGTAGCAAGTACATGGGTGACTGTCAGAGGACAGGAGGGGTCTTTTAGCTTGTTGAGTAGCTGAGCGGCCTCCTACCACTTACAAGTGGTACAAGAGGCAACTGAAAGGCACTAAACTGAAGTAACTGGTTTTTAAGCAAGACAGGAATGGTTCCTACTGAAATCTGCTCCCTCCCCCGCCCCCCAAAAATCCAACCCCAGTATCTTTAAATACAAGCTGAGTTTTGACTGATGTATTAACAAAAAAAAAAATTGAAATCAGCAGAAGAACTTCGTAGACTTGAACACTTTATGAAATATCCAGGAACATAGTAGTTGCCTGCAATGCAGCAACTGTGAAAGCATAAAATTTGCCTCTTTTGGATGGCCAGGCACTTGTCTCAAACTTGCCTAAGTCTTACGTAACACAGTTGATATTAGAATAAAAAAAAAAAAAAACACCAAAAAAGAAAAGCATTTTAGTTTTAAGCTAAAGGAGATGCATTTGGTACTTAGTTTTAATACCTTTCAAAAGTCCTAAAGTTGTACATGATCTCTGTTTATTAGGTCTTCAGCTGCATGGTTCTCTGAAAGCCCACAGTCGAGGTGGATCAGTCACAAAAAGCAAACAGGGGTTCTAAACGTGCCATGAAGAAGTGTCCATCCATGACCAGAGTCATGCACCAGCTCTCATTCTCAGCAATGTCAACATTGTTTACAGCAGAGTCTTCAAACACCCATCCTTATGAATAGTTATTTTTTTATCAATCTAAGAAGCAGCTGCCAAAGATTAGCAGGGGTATACTTAAAACATTCCATTTGCCACCAGTAGAAGTAGTTATACTCCAGTGGAAGGGTAAATGCACTCCAGTGGGCAGTAAAGCCTAACTCCTAGAAAATCCAGACAACACACTCAGCCACTGCTGTTTTCCCATTACTGGCTTATGACCTGTTCATCTTGTTACAGGCAAGTACTGCAGAATCTGCCAATTTTTCTGTTAGCTCTACAGAAGATGAAAGATTTTCCATCACAGCAGTAATTTCAATGTTAAAAGCTGTATTTATATGTTTAAAGCAACATTATACTATCAAAAGCAAGCACTACACGTCGCTGCTTCTACAACTCAACTTAGACAAGTTATGAATCCTGTAATAACTGCAGCAGATATCAACGCAGTTGTATAAAAATAAGGTAGCAAACCAGCTGAGCAGAACTGATGACTTTAAGGGTAGCACACTAGTGACTCTTCCTGTGTTACGTACTTGGACCTCTTCCTCACTGACTGAGGGTGGAAGAGGCAGAAGGGACTCTTACTGCAAGTAGTTCCAGACAGTATTCAAAGAAAGTACGTTGTCTTCCTGGCGGGATATTTCATGGTAATTTTGCAAAATAGGTCAGTCTCCCTTTCTAAAAATGCCTGCAATTACCGAAGATTTCTGCGCTCTGCCCTGAGGCTCCAAACCCACAGATGCAACGACGTTGTTAGTAGATGGGTTCTGCACTGGGACAGATGTATCAGTGGTATTTGCTGCAGTTGCCCTTGTGGCCCCAAATTAGACAAAAACATGAAATACATGCTTCTAAGTGATTAGCTGAAGGTCTTACTCCCAAAACAGTAAACTCCAGATGATAAATAAGCGTACAGACGAGGTGAGGATAACCACTTAATGTATTTTAACAAAATTAGGACGCTGCATGAAAACAGTTTTTCCTTTAAAAAATTGTCCAATTAAAAAGCACTTTCTTTCTAAATTTCCCTTATTAATGCTTTCTAAATTACAATTCATAATGAAAAAAACTAGTCGGTATTCTTTAGGAAGTAGCTCCTACTATCCCACTCTGTTATGTAATCTATCAAATGTTAGTGGTACCTACAGAACAGCTAATCATTTTTAATCCATATTGAAGTTATTGAGTCCAGTTGATCCAAGCATGCTTTACTCAAAAAGAAGGGAAAAGAAAGCAAAGCAGAACTGTGCAAATGTAACTAAGTTACCTTTCCTTTGCATTTCTAGAGGGGTGAAAAAAAAAAAAAAAAAGCTGTGGCCTCAGTTGAAATCTCTTGGGTTTGCATAGAGGCAAATTGATGCTAAAGAGAGGCCTCTGTTCACTAAACCCTTTCAAAATACAATTTCTTTTAACAGCTGACACTACTGGAACATTGTACAGTGTGGCATTTAGTTACATCAAGCTCACTGGAGATAAGCATCCCCTTTATATCGGTGCCATTCCTCAGGGGGCAAGGTAGTTTTCTGTAGCCCTAGTGCGTAAGAGTTACAAAAATATACAAATAAACTTGAACAGACTTCTAGTAATATAATGTAGTATTTTATAGCTAAGAGGAGTCAGTGTGTTAAAAAAGTGAAAGCAGTCTCACCATAAGGTAATTTTTGGTTTCTGTACAAATGGTTGACACGAGACTTCTGGGCTGGTAGGTGTCTATTTTGTATAGCAAAAGTAACGTTCAGGTCCATGTGTTGTGCAACACAGAGATATGCTGTACTCTCAGAATCAGGATAATTTTTGAAAGAAGCCGCGTAAAGGAATAGTTACCATCTACCTCTAGCTTCCCCTTGGGAAGCTCTATTAAATAGCCAGCTCCTGAATGCTATCACTGAAGCAGTGAGGACTTTCAGCTCAAAAGGTAAGTGTTCACAT
The DNA here is from genome assembly GCF_018691265.1 of Tyto alba. Taxonomy (NCBI): domain Eukaryota; kingdom Metazoa; phylum Chordata; class Aves; order Strigiformes; family Tytonidae; genus Tyto; species Tyto alba. Next base: position 46,646 of record NW_024881292.1, on the reverse strand, counting down.
TGTCGCTCATAAGCCTCTGAAAAATGATCCACAAAATAAAGCCAGCCTCATCCCTTTGTGACAGAGTTGAAAACTAGTTAATTACCCTTCAAATTCATAACCCCACACACTGTCAGGTGGTTTAAAAACAGCTGAAGCATAAACCTTTCAAGTATTTGCAGATCCTACTTAAGGAATTCACTTCTGAAATAACAGAAGGGTTGACAAATGTAGTGAAGTAGCTAATCGCTACCACCCTACAGCAGACTTGACTGTGATGCTATTGAAATAACAAGCAATGCATTTCTGAGCTTTGGAACTCCTTGTCACGGGACATCACAAACCCTAGAAATGCACAGAACCGACTCTCTCCTGTGGATTTTTCAGCTATTGCCTCACCTCAGTGTGTCAGAGGATTCCTGCACAGTGACATACATGCTGCACTCTTCTTCCTAAGGCATCTGCCACAGGCAATCCAAGGCCAAACACGAGCCGGCCCTTTCATGGAACATGGCATCACCAGCACTGACGTCGCAGCCAACAATGTAGCCATAGTTACAGCTGCTATACAAATACTACAAAGTAGTATTTACTTGACTTCAATCAGTCAGAAGAGTCCGCACAATCAGTTTGTTTTGAACAGCTACACAGAAAACGTAGAGAGGGCTGGGGAAGCAACTTAGCACAGAATTCTATGAAAACTTTTCCTCTATTAAATCTGCAATATTCCAAAGTATCTTTAGAAAACCACTGAAAATACCTGTTGAGCTGAAGTTCAAAGACTTTTAACAAACAGCAGAAGGTTTGTTACATAAGAAACATGTGGCTAGCAAAAAGATAAGGTTTCCAACTCAGAAACCTCAGGAATCGCCACTGAAGACTCTCAAAGGTGAGAGGTTACACCATTTTACCATCAACTGTACCAATATCCATTAGGTGTTTGGAAGGAAGGTGCTTCAAAAGAACTTGAATAAACACACCATGGTCCCAAACCTCACACCGCTTCCTTACTGTAACAACTTTTACTCAGGAATCTGTTTGATCCTAACCGAAGAGCACCCAAAGGATTTTTCAAGAGTAGCACCAGAATGCTTTGTCTTGTTCATGATGCATTCTGTATCCTACCTCCCAGTCACAGCAAACTGATGCACACACTCTGAAACAGTAGCCCAGAAAAACTCTGAAATTCTCCCAAATCCACGTGATCCCATACAAAATGATACCTGGTATCTCAGCCTACACCATTCTTTATTTCTTTCCTTTCTTGGCTGCAGTCGTCTTTTCTCCTTTTTTAGCATTTTTCCCGTATTTTGCTTCCAGTTGGTCCAAAAAGTCATCCATTTCCTTTTTTCGATCTTTATTTCTGCTCTGGGGGAAAGGAAATTAAAAAAGAAAACCGACCCAAAACTTTTACTACTTCCTAGTACAGATTATTCTAGTGAAGTTGATAGTATGACAGCTACATAAAATATTGGAATATATTAAACAGGGAACGCAAGCAATATAATACAATACAAATATAACACAATACAAAGTGTAGTACCATCAAGCAAAATTCTACTTGTATACTCTAGGCTCTATACCTAACTTCTCCTGAAGTATCGAGACAGACGTAAAGTGGCTATAAAAATTCCCAACATAAGCCTAGGAAAAGCAAAACAATTTCTAAGTTTAGACCCAAAACTCTACTGCAGTCTGAGGAATGATTAAGCATGAATGTTCTAGGAAGCCCACTGGATGATGAGAAACAGAAAACATTCCAAAAAGCAGAATGTAAACAGTATGTTTCTTTCCTCGGTCCTCAAGATACAAAACAGGAAGACCTATCAGCTTCTACATCCTGATGGAATCCCTCAGAGAAAAAATCATTAATACTCCATGTCTAACTACCTAAAACTAGAAGTTAAATATTTTGATTGTGTATGCCATAAGGATATTTGAATAACTTTGTTAATTTTCAAAAGACGCAGGCAGTAAAATCCATACCACACTGACTATTAAGTAAAGTACATAGGTAGCTAACATTAAGGTCAGGTTTTAACCTCAGAACTCTCAAGTTGCAAGGATCCAAACTACAAAGAGGCTCAGGGAGAACGGAATTATAGGCCAGCAACATACTTATCTTCAGCAGATAGAAAAAGCCTTACTCGAATCAGTGCTTTCAAATCATCTTCTCCACCAAGTCCCAGTTCAGCTTTAGTCTCTTCTGCCTCTCTAGCTTCTTTTTCTGCCGAAAATAGCCAACTAGTTTTTTAACAAGTATTTTGCAAGTTTTTTGACACAGTCTTATAATAGTTATGAAACACTTTTTTTTTTTTTTTTTTTTTTTTAATCTGTATACAACTAGCTGCAAGGAAACACAAATCGTTTCCAAATTTGGCCACAGATGACAAACTGGTGAAAGAAAGACCATTCTGGCTTTAGTAGAGCGGGACAGTTTTTTGTTGTTTCACAATGCTGAATGTGATGTCTATGCCTATCCCTGTTCCCCCCACCCACACTTTTTTTGTCTTGGCAGCTATTACATTTTCTTTAACTTAGAGAACGGTTACTGCGATGTGCATGTAAGATCCACAAAGTGTTCAAAAAACCCTACGTTGAAGAAGAGGTCCATTTAGTCCAGAATGTTATTTCACACTCGCCAGAAGGCGAGCATAACGTATTTCTACCACGTACACTGAACTCCAGCAGCTCATAGCTGTGTAAATAAATGCAGGGACATGCTAAACTGTAATAAGCCATTGTGTATAATAATAAAGAATTAATAATAAAACAGAGAAATAAAGATTGGCAGCAGCCTATCACAGCTCAAAAGCCTGTCACAACAATTGGGGGGGGGGGGGGGGGGGAAGGGGGGAGAACACAGGTGTCCAAATGTGAAAGTCAAAGACACAGAGCAAGTTCTGTAACCCAGAAATCCTGTGGCAAACATTTCCCTCAAGAACAGTTCCACTTATTTCTAACAAGGAAGATTAAAAGCTTATCATAAAAAATATGCTTCCCTTTGGTCCCGGATTGATATAACCTACCCGCTTTTTCCTCACAATCATTTTCTGCTTAGACTCTCTTACAAAACCTTTGTAGAATGGGACTTCTCCACAGTCAATGGCTTTTTCTACGACTTTCCGTATTCTCGGTTCATCTGTATAGTCCACGCACAACACAGACTCCATTATTCTGTCCAGGTCACCCTCACAATCCACATATGCTGCTTTAATAACAGCTAGCTCTTTGTCCGAATCTTTCTAGCTCTTTTCGAAGTCTGCAATATCTTTCACTGTGATCTGAAGCAAAGAAGTGACACTTCTGAAGTTACGTGATTTATTCACCAGATGGATTTCAGAGACAGCGTTAAACAAAACAAATCAAAACAAAACAAAAAGAGAAGCCACGTGCTTTACCCGAAGCTCGCCAGGGAGCTCCCCGCTTCCCGCAGGGCCTGCCCCCGCCCAGGCGAGCCCTGCGGGGCCCCGGCCCAGCTCTCACCTTCCTGAAGAGCAGCCGCCAGTACTCTTGCCAGTCCCGCTCGCCCCTCAGCACCTCGCCCTCCTCGCCCACCGTGCCCTGCTCACCGTACAGGGCGCGCTGCTCCGCCTCGCTGAGGACGGCGTAGGCCTTGCCCAGGATCTGCGGGCACAGAGGGGCCGGCCGGTCAGGCCGGCAGCAGCGGGGCGGCCGGCAGCCTCCCTCACCTGGAACCGCCGCGTCGCCGCCTCCTTGGCGTGGGGCTCGGCGCGGCCGGGGTGGACGCGGAGCGAGGCGCGGGGCAGCCGCGGCGGATCTCCCGCGGCGAGGCCCGCCGGCGGGCGCCCAGGACGCGGCAGCGCTCGGCAGAGCCCAGGGCGGCCCCGCACGGCTCCAGCAGCCCCAGCCCGCCCGGCCGCCCCGCGCGAGCCTGGGCCGAGCCCGCGCATGCGCGGCGCGGCGGCGGTAGCGCCCTCAGGGAGGCGGGCGGGATTCCCCCCCCTCAGCCGCGCCGCGCCAAGCTGCTCCCCTCCCCTCCCCTCCCCTCCCCTCCCCTCCGCTCCGCTCCGCTCCGCTCCCCTCCGCTCCCCTCCGCGGCTGCAGCCGCTCCGCGGGCGGGCGCGGGGGGCGGCAGGGGAGGGGGAAGGCTTCCCGCACAATTAATTGGAGCGGGCAGGAGCTGCGCAGACGCCGGCGGCCAGGCTGCAGCCGGCCCGGCTTCCCCCGCCGCCCCCCCGCCGCTCCGAGGACGGTTTGGGTGCGGGCGGCTGCCCCTCGGGGACGGGCCGGGAACCTGCTGAGGAGCGAGAGCCTCCGCCCTCGGGACGCGCTCTGTGTTCTCCTGCGAAGGAAGAAAGCCAGGTGCGCTCAGACACAGTTAGCAGCAGTACGTTTTAAAACCAGCGGAAAACAAACAGATAAAACAAACGGGCGAGCAACTCCTCTTCGGCTTTCCACTTCCCCCTGGTAAAAACGAAGCTTTGCTGGCTTTTGTGAGTCATTCGGGATGGATGAAATCCACTGCCTACTGAAAAAGCTTGCCTGCCTTCTAAAAATAGACTCCCCAAATTCCTATGAGGCTTTCACTAAGGCAGACAGACCCCGGTAAAGGAAAACAAGCACCTCTTACAAATACCTACATTTATTACGTCAAAACTCAAAGTTCTAACAGTTCGCACATAGTCTTTTCCTTCCAGGCTGTCCCAAATGTGACAACAGGAAGGCAAAAGTGTTTGCATGTATCCCAACAAAGCCATGGAATAAAAGTCCTGTAAAGATACATTTATAGAAAACTCATATGGTCTTTAATGAAATGCAACATAGGTGGTATACACTGATTGATTCGTACAAAAAGACAGATGCATGAAATAAAAGTTAGTATTTTACCTTTCCTGTGCCTTTTGTTGAAATGTAGAACATTTCGCTACCAATACCACGGAGGGAATAAAACACAGCAGCATTAACTCACATTTCAGCTCTTATTTACAGCATTTAGATGGTAACATTGCAGAATATTCTTGCTTTCATTCAAAATATCTTATAAAAGCTAGCTGTTATCTACCATTACTGGAGAGCTCTGCTGATGTCAGTGAGTATCACTACTCACAGCTTGATTAACCAGTTACTGTTGTACAGTTGAGGCTACACCTGCAATGATTATTTCAGTCAGTTCTGAGAGATACCGCATCCTCTCTTCCCTGATCATCTTTTCTACTTCTCCAGTGGGCCCTTTATGGGTTCTCCAAATTTTGGTGCTAATGCAGACTGCAGCATTAACACAGCAGGACAAAGACGTGACAACCAAAGGGCATCAAATATAAAATACTTAACCATTTCATTCTTCTGATTTTTTCAACTTTAATTTTGCCTCATTTTCATATGAAGAAGCTTTGGCTGTTTCAGCTTTGTTTACAGGTTTCAGCAGTTTTCTTTTCTGGCTTTTGCTTTCTGGAACGTATCAGGTCTTCGCATCCAAGTTTGACCATTTTTGCTTCCCACAACTGCATTTCATTCTCGTACCGAACCTTATCATCTTCAGCAAGCTGCATGTATGGCTGGGAGAAAAGAAGGTATCAACAGTTACAGAAGGGGCTTTGTCAGGATAACTGCCATGTCACATCCTCCTCTTTGATACAGAGGTGACTTACTACACGACCTGTGTAGTGCACATCCCAGGCAGTCCACTTTCACCTTCAGAAAATTCAAAAAACATCCAACATAAAAATACAAAACCTTAGTACTGAACTGTGGTTATGTCAACAGATTGACATCCCTGCAGAGGAAGTTTATTCAGTACAACTACTGACAGCTAAGGCTTTTTATGGGAGTACTAGTCTGAGAGAGATGGCTTATGTAAGAAACAGAAACAGATATTTCTGCAGAACTATTTCAAATTCTTTTTCTACAGAAAAAATCCATGAACATAGTGCATGTTCTAAGAACGCATTCAAAACAGTCTGGAAGAAGGGCATTGAGGAGGAAGGACGGTAAGGTACAGAATACTTGAAAATTGGGAGGTTTAGATTAGATTTCAGTATAGCACCCCTCCAATTTTCAATACCCCCATCTGCAGGTTCGTATTTCAATACACTGAGAAAGCTGGCAAAAAAGTATCCTGAAGACAACCAAAATTAATAAATTACTACGTGCACATTACCTGTAGATTTCTGTTGCTTTTACCTGTCCAAAGTCTTTCCATGAGCAGCAAATTACTATGCTGGCATTTAAAAATTAGTATTGTTAGAAAAAACCCAAATTGTTGTAGATTATTCCACCTTCATCCCTAGATGCCGCTCAGCATCCATTTCCAGGCATACAGAACTTCCATCCCATCCCACTGAGTCACATTTCATCAACACTGTGAAAGAAATGGTCACTACTGGAATAAAAGTAATGACGATCTTTTTCAAGGTGTACAAATAAGATCTCAGAGTATTGTCCTCAGTATTATATTTTGAGCAACCGAATTCAAGATTTCCTATGAATTTATTAATTTGACTCCAGTTTGTAATTTTCCAATTAGATCAGAGCCTCACCAAAACCCACTGTTATACCTGCTGTTGAGAATCGGACAGTTTTCACCATGCTTCAAACAACTGCTTCATCTTTGCCTACAGGATACAGAATATACAATACGTTAGGATTATTTTCACAGTAGACTGACCACAGGGTTACGGATGAATGTCACACTAGTGAAAGCCAAGTATAAACCAATGTAAAAAAGCAGAAAGTCATATGGGATTAATACCCCACCCTCCTAAAATAGGTAAATAATAAACAATACGATTCACCAAGTTGCTGGGCATCACTCGAGCCACATTTACAGACAATATAAGCACAAAGCAGTTTAAGTTCGCCAGGAACCTAAAAGAGCTTGTACAGCCTCTGCGTAGTGTTTGTGTGTTCCTAGGCAAAGGAAGCAGAGAGAGCTGGATGGCTTAGCGTACCGTGGTAGTTTGGAGGGGAGGCTGCTGTACAGCGACGACCGTACGTGCGAGCGCTTTCTGTGAGAAGTTCTCGCCGTGAGCCTAAAAGCGCTGTTCTGGCTCTGATTAGTGTTTGTGTGTTCCCAGGGAAAGGAAGAAGACAGACAGGGATTGCTTAGTGCAGCGTGGTGACGCAGGAGTCTCGGACACAACATGCACGATCAATGTGATCAAGTTAATGCCACTTTATTAAAGGATACACAGCAATTTATACACTAGCACAAAGAGCACGCGTTACGTTTTGGTTGCTAATAGGTTAAAGCTGCTCGTTCACACGCCTTGCTCTGCCCTACCTACATTCTGTTTATGCATCTTGTTATCTTCTTTTTTACATTCCAACCTCCTTACCTCTCTGCAACATAGGCAGTTTCTCAAACCCCCAATTTCATTATCTCTTTTGACCTTGCATATGACCTTCACAACAGCTGCAGTTGTGAGGCCCCTCGGTCTGGATCGCCCACAACGTGCCTATTTGCTTCCAGCCACTCCACAACTTTTAGCAAGCATACAAGTAATTATCGTATGCACTTGTAACACTCGGCTGGCATTATTAATTTCCAGACTTGACTCAATTACAAGTTTTAAGAAGAGTTCCTTTCTAGCATATTCATAGTTCTGGTGAAAACAGACATACTCCAGCAGCATGTGAAGTTTTGACTGTAAAAGGGATGTTCACAAAACAAATCCGTCCTGTATCTTGTAATTTACTTTGATATGAAAAACCTTGAACAAAAAAATATGCTGTGTCAGCAATCAGACAGTTAAACAGAAACTAAAAAGGTGACTAATCACTTCAGCACACCTAAAGAGCAAGTACTTTAAAATTAAGTGAGTGTTTTCATATCTTCTACCATTTCTAGTGGGTCAGACTTTGATGTGATACCTTACTACAGCTTGTTCTGCTACTCAAGTTAGATATGTGTCCATCCTTAATTGTGTATTCAAGGTCTCGGCTCTGTTGAGCAATGTTGAAATAAGCCTAATAAGCCTACTGACTGGTACAGCATCCGAGCCTCACACACATGCAAGCTCACAGAAGAAACTTGGCAGGTGAAAGTCAAAGACACTCCTCCTTTTTCTCTTATTTTCTAAGCATTTTTCTTTTAACTTCAGTAGCATAAAGATGATAACACAAAATAGTGCTAAACAGAAACCACTCAGCGAGCATGACGACTTTCCAAAGTCAAATACCTGTGTATGTCCCTTTTTTTTTCCTTTTCTCCTATGCTGAATATCCTAATACAAAGACAAGGACTTCAAACACTGTCACTGTGAGACCGAAGCAACAGCATTCCAGAAATTACTCCAGGAAGCTGTACTGCCATCCTGCATCCCCTTTTTTTGGTCAGTATGTGTTACAAAGCTATCTTAGCATACATAAACTAAACTGGAGAAGGCAGTCTGGTTGTACGTTAGTTACTTCAGCAAAAGTCAAGCACGTAATCTTCTTCTGTAGCACAGCACTTCTGCATAACTGGACAGGAACACTGAATGACAGGAAAATCACAGACGCATCAACACATACGAAGTGCTGGATGAAGGAAAACACTTAGTCAATGGGAAGAAGACTCAACATAGCCAGTACCGTGCTCTTCAGAAGCAAAACCTTGTTTGGTTTAGTATCAGCCTCAACTCAAAGTGAAAGTGGGTTCAAAATTATCAGGTTTCTGTAGAAGTCTTCTGTTTGTAGGAACTACTAAACTACATAGGATTAGCGGCAGGTAAACAAAACAGGGAAATCGGCAGTGGGAGATACAAAAAAAATACAAAGATAATGAGGATCTTGTGTAGTATCTGTACATGTAAGAAATTAAGAAAATACTAATATTGCTAACTATCGAGTCAGACAAGCCATATTCAACAGCTGAGACCAATCTGGAAGAGGCCCTATCTCCTCTACAGTAATATATACTCTTACATGGTAAAACCAATACGAAGAGAAATGAAGCAACAGAACAGAATGAAGCATCAGAACAACAGAGTTTTAGCAATCTCCCTGAGAAAATTCCAAATTTTCAGTGGAAATGCAAAGTAAAGGAACTAAAAAAACCAACCAAACAAATACAAAACAAATAAACATAACTAAATAATACAGAGCAAAGCTCCCAAACAAGAAGTTTTCAGTTCTTGTCAGAAATGCTCCTGTGGATCTGTTTTCCATCAGAAAAAACAACGTATCAAACCAGAAAGATTTCTTGTAAAATGTCCTGATGACATGAATTATGAAATAAAAACTGAAAGAGGCATTTTATAAGGTAGAAATTTTACAGTATTACATAATGTTATGACTTTTCATTCTGAATTATTTTTCCTTCTTTTTTGCACGGTATCACAGAAGACTACAGAAGAACACACCGATCCAATATAAATGTAGTTTTTGTGGAAAAGGTCAAAAATGCTTTTTTCATTCTGTTTTAAAACAAGCAAGTTTTGATACAGTAAGCTTTCCAGCAAGATGTAAAATCCCTTTCTCACAAAAAGCTTACTCAATGTTACTCTGACCCATCAGTTACCTCTGAGAGAACCTTTATGTTTTACCAGGTGATGTGCAACAGTTTCTCTGACTGTTTTATTTAACAATGGATAGCAGCCTTGTGGCAAATGGAATACAAATAAAAATACGTACGTTCATGTGAGTGAAGAACTGTTACCTGTTTTCATTCTCAGAAAGTACAGGGCAAGATTCTTTACTAATTACATCAACAACACTCAGAAGGGAACATTTCAGGGAAACAAAATAGCATTGGTTACTTTAAACACATGCAACAGCTTCCAGCTACTCATGGGATGGTAACTCCTTCCCACCTGCAACAAGAGTTCAGGTCAACTTTGCTCTTTTTTGGCACTTACTCAGGGAATTAAGGGTGTTTTTCATACTTTACTTTTCTCCACTTGACCTTTACTGCACTTCTGCCCAAACACAAGCAATTCAAAATATATGAAAAAAATATCAAGCTTTAAGATCTAAATAACAAATTTCTAGATTCAAGAGTATTTCTTTAGAAAAGCCTCAGTCCTATTACTGCAGGCTGGACTAGATGAACTCCAGAAGGTCCCTTCTGACCTGAATTATTCTACAAATCCCTTTGTATCATTCGAAGATGAAGCTAGAGGGAGCACAGTTCACCTCTTCGATCCCTGTTTTGCCTCCACAACTCTACTCTCTTCCATGGAATTGTCCTGATTTCACTCTCACCTACTTTTTCATCTCAGAGCTGCTACTGTGCCCACAAAACAATATTTTACACCTGTCGGAAGAGAGGCCTCTAGTGTACAGCCAAGAAGCAATTTTTTCTCTGTTTCTTATTTAGGATCGATTTCTTAGCCCTATTTAGGACCTGCAGAGACTACCCATTTTCTCTTCAAGTTCACTAAGTATTTTTATCCATGTCCACTACTTCTTAAACGATGGCTGTCAGGTAAAATTTACCAGACTCAGGAGATGGCACTGTGTTGGTTCCAACCATGCAAGCAGCTGAATTCAGAAAAAGCTGCAATGGTCTCTATGCGCACTGAAATCAATGGGATGCTGCAGGAAAACTCCCTTGCAAGACAGGAATGAAGATCTACTGATGGACCTGACTGTATAGTGGTCTGAATGCGCATATGCATTTTTACACATTAAGCCACCAGATTGCCTCAACACATATGAACAGAATTGCCATTAACATAAAACGTTCTTTTCATCTAGATTTGCATTTCTCCTGTTGTTTTGCCCCCTTCTCAACTCAGCTCTGACTCACAGACAGGTTAGAAATCACATCACCCCAGAATTTGCAACAGTGACTCAGCCTCTGTGGACTAAAAAGAAATGCTAGATAGAGTGGATGGGACAAGAAAATAGCGATGGCAGTCGGTCCCAATGGGCTCTCTTTTACCACACTAAGAACGAGCAATATCTGAAGTTTACAGGGCTTCTTGTCACACAGTACATTTCCATCACCACTCCTGGAACTCTGACTTTGCAGGGCCATCTGAGAATATCACAGCTAGAATGGGGATGTTGAAGACTGTGAACCCCTTCATCTTGAATAAGCGTTTCCGTTAAAGCCACCGAGTGAAATAATCACCTGGTTTACTCTATGTAGCTGGGTAAAATGTTTACTATGACAATCCCAGCTCTGACTGCTGCGGAAGGAAATCCTCACACAGCTCCACGTGCTAAAATAATACCTTAAAGTAGTAGCAGCATGACTGGATTTCTACATGCACCTAAGGTCACTCAGGTCTTGCATCTCATCTGTGGCTCCCTCTGCCCACGCGCCCGCCCTGCACGGGCTCCCCACACAAGAAGGCTGGAGCAATCTCCTAACAATGTGCTCACGCAGAATTTGGGCGTGCAACATCCTGAAGTACATAAATAGATCAAACCATGTCCATGGAGAGGTCTGGGAGCTCACTGAGGAAAGTGGAGCTGGCCAGGCTGTAGGGGAAATCAAGGACATCGGGGCCGGTGTCCTCGTTGTCCCCCAGCCCCGCCACCGCTGTCTGCTCCTTGGGGCAGCTGCCTTCTGCCACATAGTCCGAGAGGTCGGGCAGCTCTCGGAGGAAGGCAGCCAAGCTGGGGCTGTCGGGGACATCGGGGACAGTGTCCTCACTGTCCTCGGTGTGGAGCCAGGTGGTGGTGTCCTCTGCCTGCTCAGGAACGGCCTCAGCGAAGGCGGCTGGCCCCTGCTTGGGCAGGTCTGTGCGCTTCCCCGGGGCTGCTGGGGTGGTCACCACTGCTGAAAAAGCAAGCAAAGACAACCCAGCCCCTGGTGATGCAAGCTCTCCTCGGCTTGGCTGCCCACCTGCGGGCCCTGCCACCCCCTAAAACTCACCCTTGGGCTGTGTGGTGGTTCCGCTGGTTGGCGGAGCAAGGGCGGGGGGGTGGGGGGTGGCAGCAGGGACGCTGTCCTCAGTGGCCACCACGTCCTTGTTGGAGGCCTCTGACGGCTTCTGGGGGCTGGTAGGGAGGGTGTGGGGCAGAGGGGGGCCCTGCACCCAATGCTGAGCTGTGGGGTGGCGGGGTGGTGGGGGGCCGGGGCGAGCGGGGACGTGCTGCAGGTAGGAGTCCGTGGGGTACAGGGGCTCCCCCCGGACCACAGCCCCTGGCCCCAGCCCCATGGGCTGGTGGGGGACCAGCATCCCCAGCACCAGCCGCTGTCCCCAGCTGTAGGCAGGGGGACAGGGAGCAGCCATGGGGGAGAACTGCACTCCAGGGGGGAGCTGCACCCCAGGGGGGAGCTGCACCACGGGGAGAAGTGTCACCCCAGCGGGGAGCTGCACCCCAGGGGGGAGATGCACCACGGGGAGAAGTGTCACCCCAGCGGGGAGCTGCACCCCAGGGGGGAGCTGCACCCCGGGGGGGAGCTGCCCCGGGGCCCCCGTGGGCCCTGGCACCCCCTGCCAGACGCTGGCCTGTGGCAGCTGGGAGGTGACGGGGTGGAGCTGGGCGGGCTGGGAGGACACCGGCAGCCCTGGGACGGAGAGCAGCGTGCCGGCAGGGACCGGTGGCGGCATGGCCGGAACACTGAAGCTCTGCAACCCTGTCTGCCGGGGGGGTTGGAACGTGCCCCATGATGGCATCACCTCCTAACGACATCACACACGCAGGGGCCGGGACCCGGGACCAGCTGTGAGCCCCTCCACGGGCAATGGGGTCCTGGTCCCCCCGGCCCCCTTGCTCCATGGCCACCCTCAGCCTCTGCTCAGCCACAGCCCAGGTGACACCCACCCTGTGCCTGCACCCTGCTGGGGGCTGCTCTGGGCAAAACCAGCCGTGTGATGCCCCCGCAGCTGATTGTCCTGGGTTGAGTGAGTGGTGGAGTTTTTTGGTGGCAGGGGAGGGGGCGATAGGGGCAGCCCCCTGTGAGAACCTTCTCGAAGCCCCCCCAGCTCCACGTCAGCTCCACTTCTGTTTGGGAAATTGAGCCAATCTGCTGCGCCTCTGCGATAACGTATTTAAGAAGGGACGTGGTGACGGGCAGTGGGACTTGTGAGGAGGAGTTGCTGCAGCTGCGTGAACACCAAGGTCAGTGGAGGAACGGAGGAAGAAAGGAGGGGGGAGGTGTGCCGGAGCAGAGACCCCCCTGTATCCTGTGGTGAGACGGCAGGGCGGCCCCCCCTGCCACCCATGGAGATCTACGGTGGAGCAGACATTGATTTATGGCCTGTGGTTTCTGCCTGATTGATCAAGGTGATTGTGCCTGAAGAAGGCCGGGGTCTTGTGGGAAAAGGCAGCCCCGCTGCTGTAATTCAGCGCTGGAAGGATTGCAGCATGCAGGGGTGTCCCACACCGGAGCAGATCAGGAAGGGCTGCAGCTGTGGGAGGAACTCATGTTGGAGAAAGTTTGTGGGGGACTGTCTCCTGTGAGAGGGGGACCACGATGGAGCAGGAGGAACAAGTTCCAGAAACTCCCCCCACCGAAGATGGAAAAAATGGCAGCAGTGACTGCACCCCCCCATTCCCTGCCCCTGCGCTGCTGGGGGAGGAGGTAGAGATACCAGGAGCAGAGCTGAGCCCAGGAAGATGGGAGGGGTGGGGGGAAGGTGTTCTCAAGATGTGGCAATGCTTCTCACTGTCCTACTCTGTTACGTATTATTAGTGTCTGTAATAAATGTATGTTCTTTTTTCTCTTTCCCTAATGAGTCTGCCTTTTGCTCGTGCCTATAAAGGGTGATTTTTTCCCCATCCCAGTGCTATCTCTAACCCCAAGCCTGGCTCTCTGTCCCTTCTTATTGCCGGAAGAGAAAGGAGAGAGAGTGGCTGTGTGGTGGTTGGCTGCCGACCAGGCTCAAATCATGACACCAGGCTACATCCCAGCAGAACAGGCCTGAGCAGTATCAGCTGAGAGGCCTTACACTCTCTGTGCAGAGCCTGTGCCTTGCTGCTGTCAATGGCTGTGTGCTTTTCCTGGGCTACGAGGCTCAAGGTTTGGGGTGCAGGAGCACTCTCCTGGGCATGTGGATGCAAGGCAGGGTGGGGCTCAGGTCCCAGGAGGAGAAGAGACACAATCCCTCTGCTTTGATACCCCTGGCAGAAGGTGGGAATGCCTTTCACCAAACTCTTGCTTGGGGATACTCTGCCTTTAGCAAAGATGTTCTTCACTGGAAACAGCTTCGCAGTGTGATCTTGGTGTGTTACAAGCGATATGGGGAGATCTGTGTGGAGCCTTGGTGTTGATGCACTTTGTGGTGCGTGAAGAGAGAGTATTGCTGGCCAGGGATTGGGAAGAACTTCTGAATACATGGGAACCCACAGCAACTGCAATCAGCCTGTGCTGTCTTCTCATGTCCCCACTTTTTGCAGGTGTGTGTGTGTGGCCTTGTTGAGAGAGATCTGGTCTTTCCAGCTTGGTTTTCAAAACCAATGTGTGCAGCCAGAAATTGCATGCTTGGAGGCTTGTTCTGGCCTGACAATGGAACAACTGCACAGTTGACAGAAGCAATGGAAGTTGAACTGTGCCATCACCTGGTCTGTCCCTTGTGCCATCCCCCAAAGGCTTGATGTCTGCCTTGCCCGTCCTCTCATCAAAAGAGAGAGCACAGTGACAGTGTCCTCCCCACTTTGGAGCTAACGACTATCATGTCATTTGTGGACGAAGGTGTCAAAAATACACCTTTAGATGAATAAATTAGTAAGAACTTCTGTTTTGAATACAAAGTCATTAAGTGGACAAGTATGTCAGGATGCACTTGGGCACAATGTGAGCTCTTTCCTGGGATTCTTACATCCAGAAAAAACCTCTAGCAGTTGCAAAGGTGATGCAGAACTTGTAATGCAGTTTGATATCACCTATTACTTCCCTCTTTTGTTTATATAATAAAAAATATGTCCGTGAATTGCATCATGAAACTTAAACATATGCTGAGGCATACATTGCCTCATGAACTTTATTTAATGTCAAAATTCCTAACGAGTAACAAGACACCAAAAAAGTAACCGCTGTTAATATTGGGGAAAAAATCTGCAGATGGAAATCATTCCCCAGCAGACAGTGAGAACATGATCATGCAGCACAATTCTTCTGTAAGATAACGGTTGTCTGCAGCTAAATTTTATTTCCTTCTGCCTTCACTCCTCTGACTGCTGGTTGCTTTGCCAAACCCGGGCTTAAAAAGTACCCATCATCCTGTTGTTAAATAGCTTTCATTAGCTGAGTAGTGTTAACTGTGCATATGCATCATTTATGTTCCACACTGTGATAAATGTGCTTTCCTGTCAATCTCTCAGGACACATGTACTGTTAAATGGGCCTGTCCTGTTTTCAGCTGGGATAGAGTTAATTTTTCTTAGTAGCTAGAATAGTTCTGTGCTTTGGATTCAATATGGGATTTGGTATGAGAAGAATGTTTTTTAATACAGTGATGTTTTCAGCTATTGCTAAGAGATCAAGGACTTTCCAGCTCCCTATGTCCTGCCCATGTGCAGGTGCAGAAGAAGCTGGCATGGAGCACGGCCAGAGCACTGAACCCAAACTGGCCAAAGGAATATTTCGTATCATGTAATGTCATGCTCAGTGTATAGAGGAGAGTTGTCAGGGAAGGAGGGGGTTCTCTTTCACTTCTGGGATTGTGGTTTCAGGATCTTGTTTTTTTTCAAGATTGCTAGAAGGGAATGGGCTAGGCATCAGTTGGCGGGTGGTAAGCATTGTGCATTAGTTATTTGTACTTTCTATTATTGTTATTGTTGAATTTTATTTCAGCAATTAAACTGGTTTTATCTCAACCTATGAGTCTCCCTTCACCTCTCCAATTTTCTCCCCCTTCCCCTGTATGAATCTTGATTACCATAAAATAAATAAATCAAGAAAACAGAAAGGAAAAAGAAAAGGAAAAGAAGCTGTGCCTTTGCTTTAGTGCTCCCTAACAGGGCTTCTTAGGCCGTAAAGATTACTGACGGCATCTTCTCATCTGTCATGCTTCAGCTATGTCATCTCTAGACAACTTGTGCTTGCAATCAGACAAGTTTAATCTGCAGCATCATTCCCAGTAGTTTTGTTTTCACTACTGAAAATTACTTCAATAATTTTCTTAATCAAATCTTCATAGAAAGTTTGATTTTTTTTGACAATCCTTTTCCTTAATAAATACATTTTGTACTAACATACTTAAATGACAGTAATAACAGAGCACTTGACTAAAACTGCATTTTTTTATAAATTCCAACTTTTCCTTCTAGATACTTTGAACATCTTTTTGTATCATCTTTGTACTTTCCATTCTCTGTCCTCTTGTTAAGTAATACTTTACTGAAAAATGAAAGACAGTGTGGTCTCATTGACTTAATGGGTCTAGAAGCCAGTGTCTGCTTCTTCTTCCTCCTTGATTTTCAGTGGAATCACTGGACAAAATTTGCAAGGCTTTGAGATGTACTCACTGTCCAACTATTCCCCTTAATGATAACACTTGTGCTGCTGGGCACATTTGAAAACTATGATTTTTTTATTCAACTTATATTTAAATGAAGTCATAGACTGCTTTACATTGGTGATGGGATGGGTAGGTTATACTTGCTGCAGGTTTTAAAGCTGGTAAGTCTTTCCAGTGCTCATGTCTCTCACCTGTATACAGTTACCCCATCTTTCCCCCTTTCTTAAATGGTGTTTATTTCTTCTATTATTCTCATAGTGGTCTTACTCATGCTGTTTTAGAGGGATTTTGTTATATTTCAAGAGAGCTTCCTTCCTCTCCAGATACCTAATGCAGATGTTACTTTTGGCTTGGACATGTCTAGATTGTTCTTTCCGTTGTCTCACTACACTATTCACATTGAATAGTATTCACTTTCCAAGAAGTACTTTTGGAATAATCTAATAGTACACTAACAAGAGTTGTAGAAATAGTTATAAAACCTAATTTTTCATAGTCTTTTCTCTTCCTGAATATTGATTCAGTGATATTTTCCATCATTCTGCTTACCCAAATGGTGCTAAAGGATAAAAGACTGTGGGATTAGTTTCTTATGCTCTCCTGGGCTCAAACTGACAAGGTTTGATAAGGGATAGAAGAAGGAAGGGATGTTGAAGGAAGTTGAAGCTGAAAGAGACCAGGGGTTTGGTTAAAATAAGTATTGTTGTTCAAGAACTTAAAAGAAATTAAAAAAAAACAGTGTCTTTTGGATTATTAAAATGTGGGAATGCAGCTGCTTTTACATCCAGAGCTGTTTAAGAGTTTGCTTTTACCTGGCATCATGCCTTTGAGCATTTGCATAAGGCTTTGATCAAGATGTCTCGAGGGCACAAGGGACAGCTGCCTGGACATTATCATTAGGTGTTCTGTATTTGTTCCCTTAGCTGCTTGCTTTGCATTGTAACACACTGTTATTTTTTCATACAGTTCCCATCCCCCAGGCAGACACTGCACAGGTGAATCCTTCATGCAAGTATCACTTAGCAAAGGTTTCTAAGAGCAAAACTAAGTATTTTTTCACCACTTTCCATAAAAGTGCATTTGCACAATTTTTGCCAAACAGTTTCCTTATGTTGCCAACTCCACCAAATAAAAATGTTTCTTTTGAAATGTATATATTTCTCTCAGAGATTTAATTAGAGAAAATGGTTATCAAGAGGTCTGCACCGATCCCAGGATAAGATGATTTTTTAGTAGGGAGCGACTGTGGAAGTTTTCCTTTGGCAGCTTCCCTGAGTTCCTTGCAAACTCTGTCCCCCAGCATCTATCAGTCTGTAGACAAAAATAAATACTTCTGGAGAAGGTAAAAGCTATTAGCAAATTACAGGAACATTAGCCAAGTTAGAGAATTCACAATCAGTTACATTTGTGCTTTCTCTTCTGAGTGCTGGGAGGCGTGTGGAGGTCTTGATAATAAATGTGAGGCTGTTTCAAAGAGATTACTCGGAATAAAAAAAGTTTCAGTAGAAGACTACTTCCAAGGATAATATATATCTCCCCGATACAAGAAGTGAGATGTCAGAAATAGACACAGCAAAGTATGGGAAATAGAGACTTATGAGATTAAATGAGTGATGAAATAAGTAAAGTTTCTCTATTAGTTTGGCTATTTAGGAAGGACACACCTAAGTGAAAAATAAACTGCCAAGCCACAGTAATGTAAAAATGTGAATGCCTGTGCCAGGGATGTGTGTCACCTTATGCCAAATTAGATGTATGAATAATAAGTAGGGCAGGGGAAGACTAACAGAACAGGCAGAGAAAGAAGCTCTCGTTTTCCTTTCTTGACGTGGTAAAAAGAAGATCAAATTGGAAGGCACATATTGCGTATGCTAGCAGGTGAAAATGATATCGTAATACGAACAGACACACGCTGCAAAAGCAAAATCTAGCCACAAATAATGAAGTCATCTAATTACTCCTTTTTTTTTTATTATTTTTAGATGACACTACCTTGCAGTATTTTGACCTTGGAAGGAAAAAAAAAAAAAAAATGGAGTAGAGTTGAAGGAAAAAGTTGATTCTGATGTTCTGAGAAGGGGGCTTTCCAAAGGCCTTAGCAGTTTACCCAAGCATCTTTCTAATGACAGCAGTGGTGGATGCTGCCTTACTGTGAGTTATCTGTGGTGAACAGAAGTTTAAATGAGGATTAATCAGAATAGTAATGTGCTGCAAAGAAGAAAGCTTTGTAAGAAAATTGCCCACGAAAGAGAGAACTAGAACAAGCAGGGAACAATGAGAAAGCTGCAGGACAGGTCCTGCACAGTTACTCTCTACCCTCTAGTCTGTGTTTTTATAAAAACTGAAATGCCTGTGAAGGTAATTCTTAGTATTTTAGCCGTTACTGGCCAAGTGGGTAAAAGGAAGTCCTGTGGCAAGGCTACAGCAGTAGGCAAAGGCATCTTTGTCCTCTCCTGAGAGCCAGCCAAACAAGTCGCTTCAGTCGTCACCACTACCTTACATCTCCCAGTGACTCCGTCTCTTAAAGGAGAACAGTATTATCAGCTCAGAGCAGGTGAGATTTACAAAGCGTTATTGTACTGCTCTCAGCCTGTGCTGTAGGAAACAACAGCATTTCGGGCTGGGGCTGTATTACCACATTAGCTGAAGGTTTGACTCGGGGTCTCAGCTCAACCCCACTCCTTACACTTTGCTTTAGCACTAGTCTGGCACAGGCAGCTGGCTTCAGGCCTGAGGTTTGTCTCACCTTTGAGCTGCACAAAGCGGGTGAAGGCATGGATACTGACAGTCAGCCCAAGGGCAGGTTTTCTTTTTAAATGCTCTTCTTGGATACTTTGGAGGAAGGAGCTTCCATCAAGCCAAGTTTATTAAACTTTAGAAAGCATGGAGGTCTTTGAAATGGAAGAAGTTCTACTAATCTGGTAAATGACTGTTATTATTTCCACACTGCTGATTGCTGAGAGTTTATAAAATACCAGGAATAACAGGGTTGCACAGTGGCATGCCATTTTCAGTCATTTAATGAAGAACATAGTTACCACGTCAGGTTGCTAACAGAGGATCATAACTCCTTTCATTTTCATGTTTTGGTGGTTTGGGCATATCTCTACAAATGAGAAAGGGGATCAAGGGGCAGAGCTCCTTGGACAGTAGATGTGTTTTTTACTAGCAGGTTACACAAAGTTCCCATGGACAAAGAGCTCTTGGAAAGCTAATGACAGCCCTTTGGTCCTGTGCTGGTCTCTGTCACGTAAGCAATATGGGGTCGAGGCTGCCTGTCTACAAGTGCAATGTGGTGATTCCTCAGGAGCAGTAGTGCTGATGCAGCCTGTTCTTAAAAACAAGGTGTGCTGTGGGGTGATGCTGTGCATATGTAGCGTGCATGTGCAGATACTCTGTGGTGTTTTCATGGTCAAAAGGGGTAGAAGATTGCATAAGTTTCGTTTAGAAGCTTCCTGACATGCAGTTCAGAATCTGCCCTGAACTCTTAACTCGATGAACTGGGTCTAATGGTCTATGATTTAATTTTACTGCAGATTAAATATTTACAACCTAGAACTGTTACTCTCTGCTGACGCCTTGATAAATGTTTATGGCTTGATGTGTAGAACGTGAGATCAGCTGCCTTCCTTAACATTACCATGAAAGCGAAAAATAAACTCTTGCGGAGAAGATTATGGTGAACAGCGTATCACTGTGAATGTTACCACATTGTGCTAATTAGATGTGGCAATTGTGATGGTTTCTGTGATACATATAATTAATTTGCATGCATTTCAAAGTTTTTGTGGAAGAGATATCCTGCTGAGATTAAGCCATTTGCACAAAATACAGAACAAATTATTTTGCTGTATTTTTCATTCCACAGTATTGAAATCTAATTAGGCACCTTTGCATAGAATTGCAAAAAAAATCTCAGATGCATTTTGCTGGATTAAAAATCCAGCAAATCCAACACTTGGCATGAACATGTGGACTCATGATATAAATCAGCATTCTGTTAATTGCAGTGGTGTTATGTAGATGGTTATATCAATATCTCATGCAGCCAAGGGTTCAGGGATCTGCTTGCCACAGGAGGAATGATGACAAGAAAACAAAACAACACTGGTGTGAAGTATCTTGTCTTGAGAGCTATTCTTTAGCATACAGAAAGGGGATAAATAAAATTTTACTTAGGTACTCAATTTTTTACATGTTCCTGGAAGTGTTGGAAAATGTGTGTGATTGCTGCTTTGAAGACAATCTCTAAGGAAGTTACAGAAGGGGCAAACATCCATGCTCTCTGCTCAAAGGCAGCTCCCTTGATCTGGCACCTGCTGCCACCTCTGTGACCAGATCTTGTGCTTCAGTGTCAGGTGTAATAAAGAAGTCATGCTGCAAAGCGTGAATGTTTTAAAATAAAAACTGCAGTTTAAAATTTGGTTGAGTAACATATGGAATAATTTACAAGTATCTTGCTTTGAACATGTGTGTGTTTCTACCAGCTTTGTGTTAAGGCCTTCCTTTGCTTTTTCCCTTTCCTTGAACTTGAGCACTTCTGTCCTCCAATTTGCAGCTTTGGGTTAGCTCATGGTGCTAGAGGTCTTTTTTTAAGAAGATCCAGGCCATTAAGCATTATGTAGTGTGCAGTTCTTCACAGGTGTCTATGTTAGCTCCATAAATAGTACCATTTCCACATGACATCTTTTTCATTGACAAATCTTACTCAGACTCAATTTAAACATCTTCAAGGCAGTAAGTCTCTTTCCATGATTGCATTCAGATGCTCAGCAGCATTCATGCTTGTTTGTAACTGTGCATGGATCATGTAATTGATTCACACAATATGTTCAATTAAGTAGCTTTTGGTGGTTTATTTCTTTTTTTCTAATTTGTTTCAAAGAGACAAAAATTTTCTGAGACGACAGTCAGCAGTTGCTGTGCATCCAGAAGGTAGCCATGCAAATCTTCCATCTGCCAGCAAGTGACAAACACCTACCTGTAGTTCCCTAGGATGTGGTGACAGTCCAGATTTCAACAAGCTACTTTGCATTTCACAGAACTGGCTATTTTTTAATTCCTGCAGCCCTGCCTAATTTTTCACATGCGTGATTACAAACAATTGAAACTGGTAAGAGAACTTAAGTCAATTAATGGCAAAGCTTCCAAATAGGAATGGTTAGCTTCATTAAACCTGCCATTTATAACAGATATGTCAATGGATGTTGATCCTCACAGTCGTTTTTCAGAATGAGTGGGACAGTTGCACTATCCCATCTGCTCGACCTTCCGCATCCAGGCAGCTCTTGCTGTGGCAGCTGGAGTGATGGGCTGCAGGAGACTGTTTTTCCCTCAAGCATTATATGGTTGCTCCATTTGAGATGTTCCATCAGAGGCCACCATTGTTTCTGATATTTCTACTAATAAGTGTGTTGGGTTTGTGTGTGACAGGGGTTTTGGTAAAAGCAGTGGCTCCTGCGAGAAGCTTCTTGAATCTCCTCTGGCTCCAAGTCAGACCTGCTTCAGGCCAGGGCTAAGTCAATTATTGACAGTGGTGGTGCCTCTATGGTAACGTATTTAAGAAGGGAACGTGGAAGGGGGAGTTGGAGTTATGAGGAGGAGTTGTGAGGGAGATGCCTATGCTAACACTGAGGTCAGTGGAAGAAAGAAGGAGGAGTAGGGGGTGAAGTTTGCTGGAGCAGAGACCCTCTGAAGCCTGTGGTGAGAAGACAGGCTGTCCCCTGCAGTCCATGGAGGTCACTGATGGAGTAGATGCCAACCTGCAGCTTTTGGAAGACCCCTCACCAGAGCAGGTGTCTGCACTCAAACGAGGCCGGGTCTCTGAGAGAAACCTGCACTGGGGAAGTCTGTTACTGGGAGGGCTGTGTCACGTGGGAGAGATTCACACTAGAGTAGTTTGGGAAGAGCTGCAGCCCTTGGGAGGATCCCACACTGAAGGAAGTTCATGAAGGACTGTCTCCTGTGGGAGGGACCCCATGCTGGAGCAGGGGAAGAGTATGAGGAGTCTTCCTCCCCTGTGGAAGAAGGAGCAGCAGAGACAGTGGGTGATGAACTGACTGCACCCCCCATCCCCTGCACCCCTGTGCCGCTAATAGGGAGAAGATAGAGACATAGGGAGCAAAGTTGATCATGGGAAGAAGGGAAGGATGGGGGGAAAATATTTTTAAGATGTAGTTATATTTCTCTCTGTCTACTCTGTTTGATTGGAAAATTAGTGGTGGTGGTGTTTAAATTAAATTCATGTTCTTTTTCTTCCCCTAAGGAGTCAGTCTTTTTCCTTTGACCTTAATGGATGGTTCGTCCCTCCCTGACCTTATCTCAATTCCTGAGCCTGTTGTTTTATTTTCTCCTCCCCATTCCTGAAGGGGAAGGAGTGAGAGAGCAGCTGTGTGGTGCTCAGTTGGCCTCTGGGCTCAAACCATGACAATAAGTAATGTGTGCCAGTGCTTCGCCCCTGCCTGCTGGCCTGAACTCTTTGGGGGTGTCTCAGCAGCCAGGCCAGTCTGGCAGCCCTGGAAAAGAGCAGGAGAAAGAAGGTTTATGTTGTGTACGGCTGGGTTTGATCAAAAGGAACAAGATCTCTCTGCGCCTGATTCTGAAGTCCCAGAGGAGAGTCCCCTTGC
This sequence comes from Tyto alba, assembly GCF_018691265.1. Classification (NCBI taxonomy): domain Eukaryota; kingdom Metazoa; phylum Chordata; class Aves; order Strigiformes; family Tytonidae; genus Tyto; species Tyto alba. The sequence goes on along the minus strand of NW_024881292.1, from coordinate 23,737 downwards.
TCAGCATGCTGCTTGAGATGGAACAAACGGGAAAAAGACAGTCGAGTCCCGAAGGGTCTTCTGCCTGTAGTGGTCAGGGATTGTGTTGAGGAGAGTGGTTTCAATCTCACCTCATCTTTGCCAAAACAACCAGTTTGGAGAAAGGAGAAAGGACCATTTCTACTCCTTGCAAGTAAGGCTGGCATTTGGGGTTGTTCACAGTTTGTACACCAATTATTTCAGTAAGGCTCCACCTCAGGAAGGAAAAGTCGCCTTCACTGCACCTATGAGGAGCTGAGACACAGCAGAGGGTGCAGGGGTAGGAGCTGGGGGAACTGTGTTTTGGATCCAACTTCAGCACTGGACTGAGCTGCTGAATCTCACTTCCATTGGTGCCTTGTTTTCCCTATCTAAAACCTGAGAGAGCCATGAGTCCTTGAGGACTGTGGGATTTACAGAGGAAAGTGCTACGGAAGAGGTGGTTATTTCAGTGCTAGTGACGTTAAATGCCAACTGCTCAAAATATGCTGCTGGAAAACCCACAGATCCACAAAGCTGTATTTCTAAATGTTACATTTTGAATGCTGTGCAGGTGGGGAGAGTGGGAAGGCCAAGGATAATGGGAAACAAGTGAGGAATAATAGCATTTTGGGCCTGAAAAAACTAGCTAATGTTAGTGTTATTTGGTGCACATCATCATGGGATAGGAGTAATGACCCGCTCCTGTTTGTCTGTCCATGCATAATGAGCAGGAGGAGTGGAACATATTAAGTGTAATTCTCTTATGAAATATTGATGTGGGGGACAAAATAGAACATTTAATCCACTGAGATTTTCCATCTGCTGCTTTGTTAATGAGGACATAAAGTAACAAAGCTAAGACAGCTTTAAGAGGAAAATCTTGCAGAAAAAAAAATTATCTTTTGGAAGATTCACTGCTGAGAGCTAGAAAAAAGCATATAAGGTTACAGGTCTGGTTAGCCTGCTCTTTGCCTCTGGTGTTTGACAGAAAAAAAAGTGTAATCTGTTTCTTTTATGTATGTATGTTTGGGTTTTTTTTTTTTACATTCATTTGGTCCAATAAAAAATATTACTTCTTGCCCTTCAATGGCATTTTTCAACAACAAGAATATATACAGCCAAAACTTTTGGATCAGCTTCACATGAATCTATCTTTTTATTATCATTGGGATTTTGAATTTAGGGTATAATTTCTGATCTCTTATTTCAGAATTGTCAGCTGAAAATAGCTTTTGCTGAACTGATTTCCTGACATGAGAGATTGTGAAGGAATTACTCTGAACTGGTGCCCTAAGCAACAAAATACAGTTTACTGAAATGTCATCATCTTATTTACATTTTTAAGAACAGCAATCTTTTCTTGAACTGCCAGTTTCACTGTATTTCTAATTTGTGTTCATTTCAAAACATTTGGAGAAAAAAGAAGAAAAGCATATATGCTCTAAGGAACAGGTCTGATGAGATTGCACAAGGGACTGCTACTTAAAACTACTGCTTTTACAGCATGAAAAGTGTCTTTGGCATATGACAACAGGCACAAATGAACATGTTACTCATCCTTTCTGAACCTAAGAAAGTAAATAACCCAGTTGAGGTCATTAACAATGATTGATGGATCTGCTCAAGACTTTCAGAGATTCATTGCAACTCTGTCCTTCTTGTCTCTTAAAAGGGCCTTCAATCAATAAATGAACAGTGGTATGATGCACTAGAATCAGGAGTGTGAGCAGCTAACAGAAATTAATGTTTTTACTGTTGGCCAGAAAATTAACTGTGCAGATAAATTGCTCTTTTTCTTCCTTCCCATCAACATGTTGATAACACACATTCTCTTTCTATGATCTCTACATCATGTGTTTTACAACATGGCCACACAATGAGAGCAGTGTTGTGGTTTCTGAAGAACAGCTTTCCCTGTAGTGGGTCGCCCCAGACAAATGTTTCATTCACAGACAGTAAAGGATGCTGTCTCACCCAGGGAGAAATATGGTTATAAAATAAACAGAGACAGTATCTACCAAAAGTTGCTACACAGATGAGGTTTCAGGGTATTTAAATTTATTTGTACTTTAGTTCTGGGCTGAACAATCATGGCTGTACAATAGGATGCTGGGGCTTTTCCTGTGTCAGGGTGCATCCTCTGGTATGTAAGAGCACCTGGACCAGAGAAGACCTGGGCTTTTATCATCTTCTTCCAGATTTCTGTCTCTGTACAAAAGAAAGCCAGGCACAAAGCCCAGACTGCTGTCTTGGTTGGTATCAACTATTAGATAGATTTAGAAATAAGCTGTAAATTCAGGCTAAGAGGCTTACCAGACCTTGTGTTTTCTTTGGGCTTTGTCCTTTCTTTCCTGTAGGTCTAGTTTTAAGGTGAGGCCCTGAAGTTTCATCGTTTACAGACGACTTGTTCTCAGTAGAAGAATGCCATGTTGACACAGTGTTGGCCTCTCACAAGAGATCAGTGTTTCACATAGATTTCTAAGCTGATCTACAGTTTAGAAAATGAGAAAGCAAGAGTGTTACTCTATCAGGCTCTCCCAGGAGATGATGCTCCCTTTGCTAGAAATACAATGCAGGCATCTGAAGTGTGTCTGGCTTTGTCAGCGGCTCCTCACTTTCTCTGTACCCCATCCTGGATGATATTTACATCTGCACGGACAGTGAGAAGGAATGGGACCCAAAGGCCAGGCAGCTGACCTGGTTGACAGCATACTCCAGTTAAAGACCTCTCCTGGGAACCAGTGTATATAATCTCCAGCAAGATCTCCGTGGAGTCCTTCACCTGCAGGATCCCACCTGCCTTGGTGTAATAAAAGAATAGTGACCTGCACCCAGGCCTGTGGTGTACTACCTCCTCATCAGGTCATTGTGTCCTCTTCTCAGAGGGGTTAGATGGAAAGGTTGTTTTATTCACAAAGGTTGAGGTCTTTGTGATTAGTTCATGTCTGTATAGCCTGGGTTTCCTAGTGGATTTACAGAACGGATTTCTTTTACTGCTTCAAACCATTGGTCTACTACTCTGGCCTTCAGGGTGTGAAATAAATGAAGAAGGAGATGCATCTTCTCCAAATGATTTGATTTGCAGAGCCTAATGAGATGCTGGGTGCTATAGATTAGAAGATCTATAAGCTTGTCAGTTTCTTTGCTAACTCTTTTGGCCTGAAAGGAAATAGTGAAGTGGAACTGAATTTTTATACCACTTTTTATTGATAAGCAGAACTATCAAATTTCTTCAGCAAAAAACCTGAGGCTATTCCTTACTGAGCCTTATGGAAGGCTCTTCTAACTAGCTGCTACTGATCTTGGAGAAAAAGATAGCACCTTCACAAACTGCAGTTGTGGAAAAAAAGGCTGGAGTATGTTTTGAGACATCATCCAGTGGGACTCTTCACTTTCCTCCAGGAACAGCAATCCCATAGAGTCTGTAGGTAATTGCACCTTACATTTCTCCTTAATTTCTTTCCTAGAACTTCCTTACTCCAGTTTTAGTTTTCAATTTCTTTTCCAATAAACCATACCCTTCAAGGAAGTTTATTACTTTCTCATGAGAAGCTGTCTTCTGCATATTGGAAGAGTTGTATCTCTGGCTCTCCTCTCTGTAGACAAAACTACTATTGCTTTTTTAGCCATTCTTCAGAGGCTACGTTTTGCAGAGCAGTCCTTATTCTGGATTTCCACCAGTTCACCATTAACAGTTTGAAGTGTGTTGAACTGAACTTCACCAGTACTGGACAGGAGAGAAATTTTAAGTACAACACAAGATCTCATCATATCCTGTCCAATTCTGTAATATCTACCAATGGCTTCAGGATCTTGCCTTGCTGACTGTAGTTATATTTTAGTCTGCTCTATACTGTTACAGGGAAAAAAATAATCCTTTAACATGTAGAGTGATTAAAAGAATAAAGGACCGTTTTAGCCAGATAAGCAAAAGTATCTGATGTATCAATTATAAGAGCTCTGTAATTTGTTTAATGGGACAGTAAACAGGCTGCAAAATGTTCACAATAATACTCTGACTGGCAATATAACCTTGAACTAGTCTCAGGAATTCTCTTTCCAGCTTTTTAAATCATGGTGAATGCTACCTCCAAAAATGAGTGTATGACAAAAGCAATTTCTGTATCCAGTCACAGAAATACAGGTCTGGAGGGTTTCCTCTGAATAAAAAGAAATACATTTGGATTTGCACCAACATCAGGATTGGGAGGGATCAGGTTTTGTCCATCAGGGACATAATAAAGAAAGATACAGCCCCAAGCTGTATTATGTGATGAGGCTATGACTCTTCTCCCATGCTATACATGCAGCACTGTGCTCATCAGTTTGCAGTACATTCAGAACACAGGCTAAACAGCTGTCCTCATGAAACTTACAGGTCATTTTAGCCACATATCCCTGAAGAGGCGGAGCTCTGATAGATTTAAAATTAATTTTGGTTCTATTATCTTGTAAAAGATACAAAGATTTTCCCCTCACTTCCTCTTCCTTACTTGTTTTATTTATTTTCCAGAGAAAAAAAGATAAAGAGCTTTTCTTCCAAGAGGTCAGACTAAAGAACCATATAGTTCACACTGAAAAAAAAAAAAAAAACCAAACAAAAAACCTCATGGGCCTACAAGAATGAATAATGCATGTTTGAATTTTTTCCATTAGAAAAGATTAAAATATAGGAAGCAGTCATGCATTTTGTGCTGCATTGCAGGCACAGATCAATACCAAGCATGGTAAAAAGCCAGCAGTGACTCCATTACTGTGATAATTGTGCTTCAGAGCTGCCTGCATGAACAGCAGATTTTTACTAGCATTGCAAAAGCCAAGATGCACTCTGTGCTTTTTTTTTTTTTTTTTTTTTTGTGTGTGTGTGTGTATGTGTGTGGAAGCTAAAAGGCAGGTGTTGAAGTACCTGTTCACTCTGTTCTCTTTTCATGGAGTGTGAATCCCCTTTAAATTCTCAACACCTGAAGCTGAAGACCAGAAAATGCAAAGTAAGTTTTAGAGGGATGTCACACAATCCCTCCATGATCTAGCCCTCCTGCCCCTCCACAATCATCACTTAAATCCCATGTGTTGCAAGGCAGGCAATGTCTGTGTTTCACTTAGCAGCACCGACTTAAACAAAACAAGCTGTGAAAATCTACTGAAAGGAATCATGTGAAAATGCTAGAAATTTTCCAGTGATCTCTGGAGCATAGGTTGGAAGGCATGAAAGAAGACACAGCCACCTCTGCTTTGGCTAGTCTTACCATGCTGAGAAGTTACTACAGTTTCTAAGGAAGTTGAGTGAAGGGGTTATGTGGCAAAAAGTCTGCCAGAGACTAGAAGGGCTCACACAAAGACATAGCACTTACATGCCTGGCTATGTCTTTTCCACTTGGGAGCCCTGGCTAGAGCTCCTGGAGGTGAGGAAACAAAGAAATAAATCCGTTTTAGTAGATTAGAATTTTGTTTTCATCCTGGTCTTGCAAAGCCTTGCACCTTTGAGAACATGGGGCCACAAAGCCATGTTTGAAAAGAATTTACTTTTTCTCTTTTCTCCTGAGTTGTACTGCCAGCTGCTGAGTTTTTTGAAGATGACCTTTGGAAGGTGTAATTCAACTGATTCTGCTGTAGTGGCAACAATTAGTACTGGCATGGGGAATATCCCAAAATCTTCTATGAGTAAGTGTGAACTGTAAAAACAGCCTCTAAAGGAAACTGAGAAAGGTGCTGAAAAATTTGGTCCTGAAGGTCAGCCTTCTAACACTTTGCCCTTGAAAAAGTGTAAAGTGAGTCATGGTGCAGCTCAGAAATCAAGGTGACAGTGGAAAGAACTGACAACTGAATATTAAACACAGCCCATTTCCTAAAAGTGAGTTTATATTTCAGATGATATTTCTAACCCACTGGATGTTTGAATATTTGAAGTGCTTTCTGAACAGTGCTTTTGGTGGAAATTGTTTGTGGTATTTCTGAATAATCAGGTCACTCTTCTCTAAAGAAGAGAAGTGGTGAACTTCTATTTATGACAGAACTATTTAAAAGTGAATAACTGGAAAAGGAAATTTACATATTGGTTCTTATTATAGTCCAGAACATTTTCTTGAAATGTGACATTACAGTTTTGAAAATCCATAGTAGCTGGATGTGGCTTTAACCCTTGACAATGAGATTTAGCACTCCTTTCTTTACAGTTGGTAGTTTCTGGATGTGGTTAAGCCTTAACTTTGGTTGCATTATGGGATGGAAACCACCATCTGGTATAAAAAGTAAAATCTGACACTTTTTTTTTTTTTTTTCTAATTCATCATCTCTTTTTCCTACAGGCAGTTGCAGGGGAAAACAGAGATGCCAGATATATGTGATGTATTTCTCCCTTGGCATTCATTATTTTTTGTTCATTTGGGCCTCTTTTAAAGTGTCCTTGTTTTACAGCAGGCAATCTTCATCTTTTCGAGTGATATTTGCACATGTCACATTTCTCACGGCCACCAGTAATTCTGTGAAATTCTCCACCCATTCTGAATTCACTGACTGAGCTAATCACAAGTGCTGTCATGCTAATGCCAGCAGCAGCAGTTATTGTTCCTCTTCCCTTGCACAATGCTCAGTACTCTCTCCCCTTCCTGGGCACAGAATTTTGCTTACACACATTTTCGCTGGTGCTGCATTAAAAGTTTACAGTCCAACTGTGTTGCCATGCTCTATTTGTGCTGTGTACACATATGACATGAGCTGACAAACAAGAGTGGCTCATGGCTGACCCTCTCCCCCCCTGAACAGAGATTACTTGCCTTCCTGTTGTTAGCCGAAGGTCGTAGGGAGAAATGAATGACTGCTCAGCCTCAGTCAAGTCACAGAGGTTTGGCATAGCCAGGTGGCAGTGACTGCTGCGGCCCTTTGGTGAGCACAGCGTGCTTTCTGTGAGTGTTTTGGGAGGGGCTTGTCTTTTGTATGAATAACTTCAGACTTGCCTGCTAGCTAGGCACTCCTTTCCACACTTCTTCACGTTAATCTTCCTTCTACCTCCTGCTCATGTCCTTCCTGATGTCTTCCAGACATTTGATAGCAATTCAGGTAGAAAGTACCTCACAGCTGTTAAACACTTCATTGTTTAGCTAGAACATGATTTTCTAGTTCTACACATTTGCCATTCAGATTTGCTTATGAGTTTCAGTAAAAAACTCTTCTTAACATCATTTTCCTTACACAGGTCAGTCTTCATTTTCACATGAGGCATCCATATATTGTGGCAGAGTGTCAGTTTCTCATTAAAAAAGCAGTACCCTACAGGAAACTTGCATCATGCTGAATTTCGCTGACCCTAGGCCAGGTTCTGATGCTGTCTACCCTGCAATACTTCTGAAGTAGCTTGAGGATTTTCAGTAGACTAATAGATTTATGTGGCATCAGTAGAGATCAGAGTCTGTGCCCACACTTACACATGACTGTGCTACTGAAACACCTTCCTGTGTAACCTGTTCACCAAAGGGACAGATGTTGCCATCATTAGCTCCCAGGAGGAACCAGTTGCTTTCAATGGGAGAGGAGCACTTTCACTCCACAGTGCATTCAAGGATTTTCTTGAGGAGCTTGCCATAACTGGTACCTCACTGCAACCTTTTGCAGGTTGATGTGGATCTTCCAAAGGGCAGTACTTTCAATTTCTTGATTACTATCCTCGGTACTGTTGACTACAGACTTTCTGAACTGTAGCCAGTGGTATTTAAAGATATACACATGCTCATCGGGGATATCCATACATAGGAAACATAGTTCTGCATCCCATTCAGTATCACTGAGTACTACATTGAGTCCTTTTGCCAGTTAATATTTCACAAGTAAGTCGGGGAGGTGATTGTTTTGGCTAGGTCTTCTAGTTGTGTGTGCATGACTGTGAGACTCTAGGGAAACTTTAAAAGTAAGGGAAACACTAGCACAATTGCCTCCAGCATCTGAATATGAAAGTCTCCTGGCATTTTTGTCTGACTTCCTGACTAACGGAAGCCAAATTGGTCCTATTGCAAATGTATTCAGCAATTATTTTCCAAGTCTGGTGAAGAAAGTCTGCAAAATCAAAGGAATTAGTTTCTGGTGTTTTATATAGGCAAGATTGCCATCTGCTAGACTGGAGAAAATGGCCAAAGTGCTTGTAGTACCACATAGGCAGAGTTTTCCCTTCTGTATTAAAAGATTTAAACCCATAAGACGAGGGTTTCTTTTATGATGCCCCAGCCTTGCCCTCAGTGTTTTTACGCTAATTTGTCTAACCTCATCATCTTATGGTACTGTGTCTTCAATACACTGCTTGTGATCAAGGCTCCTGAAACGTTATTTCTGGTACTAATCATGCCTTTTTATGTAGATAAAGGAGGTTCCTCAGAAGTAGAATAGTGTTACATATAGTTCTAACTTTGAAAACAGATTCACAGCAAATTCATTTTCCTGTGTCATAATATATGTTGATCTGTGTTTTGCACTATGTCCAAGAAAATGAATGAATAGTCTTGCAATTAGTTGTGTTGTATCAGAAGTGAAAATTACTTATGTCACCATCCTCTCTTGATGAAACCAGTGGCAAAACTCTTACTAATTCTGTGGGAACAAATTCCTGGTAAAAAGCAGATTTGCAAAAAGACTAATCAGCTGTGCCTAGTGAGACATAGTCAAGGGTGACAGTTAGATGTAACATTCTGTGGCTCCTAATCTGTCCTTTCAGATGTGGCAAGAACATTTTGTGCAGTTAATTTTCATTGATACTTGACAAAATAGGATTTAGTAGAAAGCCTTTAAAATGACTGGAGTCTTATTTATGTGAGAGAGTATGGTTGAGATAAACATAAATTTGAACTTATGGACAAATATATTCCTGTCCCTCTGAAATCAGACTTGTGAGCTGTATTATTGTATTATCATAGTACACACACTATAATATTAATTTGTGTAAATGGAAGAGCCATTCTTATTTTCTAGTTAAATTCACAAGGAGGTGGAGAGAACTGGGGGAGGCTGAGACAGAGGAAGAGGAGAGTGAATAGTTAATAGTCCTGAATGACTGGACATTATGTATACTTAATTCCTTTTAATATTCAAGAATGATAATGATATTTATTACTTTGATTGCATACATATTTTCCCCCTACATTCAGAACATGTTTGCACTACATGAATGTTCATTTTTATCATTCAGTTACAGTGAATATATTGTTTTTTATACACAAGTGTATTATATTTACTGGACAGCTCTATGATTTTATCAAACTGTGGAATATTATTCCCATGACGTGCCTTCATATAAATTTAATACCTTAATAATTTTGTGATTTTTATTTAGCACAGCAACAGATAGATTAAGAAGAAAGTAATAGGAATAGTAAAAATAAATTAAATCTATATCAAGCAATCACATCAGTCACAATGATAATAAAATGAAGGAGATAAAATTATTGGCAATCAAAATGAGGCAGAATCAATACAAAATACACAAATCATAAACTAAAAGCACAGAACTCTGCCAGAAGTTGAGGAGGAAGCCAGTGTTTCATCAACAGTCAGGCTACTACTCATAGAGGATGAGAACATTTTTTCTCATTAAGGATAATATATTTCTCCTCAAACAAATTCATCAAGTAAGTGAACAGATTTGTTGTGCAAGGAGCAATCTGACAAGAGTATCCATCTCCAAATATAGTCCATGACCACAAAGCTTGTTAGCTAAGGGGTAAATCACTGGTAAGGCTCAGTCTTGTGAATGGGACAGATGGTGCTGGTCCAGGATATTAAGAAGTGGGGATAAACAGTGACTGGTTTGCTGCTGATCGGCAGAAGGTGTGGGGAATAGATGAGAGAGCTGTTGCTTTCACTCTGGTAACCATATACACACAGTTTCTTTGGACCAGAGTGAGTGATGAAAACAGAGCAAAACATGTCCTATAATGAACGGGTGACACACCTACAGTTTGTGCTGCAGACTGCAGTGTACAAAACAGCTGGCAGAAGAGAGTTTTGCAAGGTAGATTTCAGCTTGCTGCAGCTGACACAAGATGGACTTGCCTGGAGGGAGAAAAACGGCAGAAAGATGCATTTCAGTGTTCTGCACATGAAAGCCATTCCTGATATACTGCTTGGAAGAAGTGAAGCCCTTTGTTTCTCTAACTGTTCACAAGCTGTTTTTCTTTTCCTACCCTTCTATTTGGCAAATAGGAAAAAAAAAAAAAAAAAAAAAAAAGCACCTAGTGCTTTGCCAAGGAATTCACTGCATACCATTATTGCATGGCATAATCACATAGTCAGTGGGGATTTCGTAGGATGTAATTTTCAAAAACACTTGCTGTTGCCCTGATCTTGTCCTCACTGCTACCACTGAGAATTTTACCACTGCTTTCCAAATAGGAAGGAGTCTGGCTGCTTAAGTTTTGCCTGTTGTCATTTCCTTTAAAATCAATGCTGCCTCTTTGATTATGTACCATTTGCTCATGAAAATGATTTTAGCATTTCTCTGAAACTTTTAATTAGAAGAACATTTTGTATTTTACAAAAAACTAAACAATTTTCTTCTTCCGCATCAATTAATAGTGTCAAGAGAAAAACAAGCTCATCCCTCAGCTTTAGCATTGGTAAGTGCTCTGTTGTCTTTTTTACAGGCATCCTCAAGCAGACAATTCTTAGGCATGAGGCTGTGGCAAAAAAAAAAAATGCCTATTACTAGCAAAAATATTATATTCTGAGAAGAGTAATGTGATATATGTCAGTGTATTTGTCCTATCACTATTTTCAAACACAGTACACATTTATCAAACACAATTAGCTATTCAAATAAATATTTAGGCATTTTTGTTGTGATGACATTTGATTTCAGCTGTACCCTAGAGACTGCTAACAATGCAAAGTTGTGCAACCAGAGCAAATATGAACCTCTGTAAATCAAAATACTTTTTAGGTGCCTGATAATACTGTCATTTTAAACTATATCTCTAAGGGTGTGTGCCAAGATATGATAAGGTAATTATAAAGCCTGTACCATGAAGAAGGTACTTAATTTTCCTCCCATTTTACTTGATATATAAGATTTCCTTCAATACCCTTTGATTATGGGATGAATGTTTCAGAAGATCGGCCGTGCAAAAAGGTACCCTTCAGTCACATCAATAGAAGCACAGCTGGTTGCATATTTTTCAAATTATTTTTTCAGAGGAAAATACTCGAGTCATTAAAACACGAACTGATTTGGCAAAAAGGTCCTTTCAATGAGATTACCTTTACCAAAAAAAATTGTAAAGCGAACACTTCAATTTAAAGAACAGCTTTCAGAATGCGCAAACCAAATGCTCATTTGGAGTTGAAACATGGTCTATAGAAAATACTGTAGATAAAATAAAACAAGTCTTCAGAATTATTGAAACAAAGTATTTGATTGGCTGTCTTTGATTTGAAAAAGATTTTTGCTTTTCAAACTTTTTTGAAGGTTTTAAATTTTGTCTTGATTCAAACTAGTGAAACTGTCAAGAATTCTTGAAGGATGGGGAAAATATTTTCATTCAGTTTTTTAAAAAAGTGTGTTCTGGATGCATAGGAGAAACTGTTTTCTATTCATAACTTTGAAATCCTTTTCCTTTCTTATACAAAAGACACCATGCATATCCTCTAACCTTGATGCTAAATGAATTTATTGCAAGTTCTTCTTCTGATAAAGCAGTGCTTGACTGTCTGAGTTAATGAAGAGATCCTATTAATTATTACTAATGATAGAGCCTATTTGATAAGACAGGTGCAAATATTGAAGTTGGTCTAATAGCCTCTAGCAAAATGCCATAGTGCATATACCCACTACACTATTCACTATGACTTATGTCAATATATCACGTTGGAACCTTCTAGAATAACCTTCTTCTAGAATAACCATAAGGCTGCATATGCTTCATTTTCTTTCCTTTGCTGTGATATCTGATGGTTTTCTACCATATGGGGTCTTGCATGTCTGTAGCAAGTTGGATGCAGTGGAAAATGTCACTGTGAAAAACAAGATAATGGACACCATTTTGTGTATGGTTATTCTGACAGTGAGTTTCAGATAGACCTTTTTGTTGTTTTTAATATATTGTCAGATGAAGCACGGCTTGTTGGTGAAAACAAAAGTTTTCTTATAATTTATCTTCTACAGATTGGATCAGAATCATGGCAGAGTGAGTATTTTGGGTCTAACTCTCTTGAGTGTGCCCTTTTAAGTAGTTCAGTTGAAAGGCTTCCTCACTTAGTTTTTATTTTTCATTCTGGCATGCCAGCTTATCTGGCTGGGTTGCTGGTCTGCTTAAAGGTTTCTCTTGCCATGGAATGATTGTTTCTTTGCTGTTTTAAATTGATGTCTCCTGGAGTAGCTGCCTTTTAAGTTTACTATTCTAGCTCTGTAGTAGCAGAAGGAGAAGAAAACATGTCTGTTCTGATTTTTATCATTCTTCCCTTGATGAACTTCCATAATCACTTAATACTGCTGCCTACCTTGGGAAATTTCTGACATTATGACATCAGCATGACATAATGAGACAGCCCTCTGTGCTGCTGGAAAATGTAAGGAGAAGGGGAGACATTTCTGTTGTGAATTTAGTAGTGAAAGGGAGAATTCCATTTTTAGCAATTGCATTTTCACAGCTTGGCTTCTCACCATGGCTACTTCAAATGTTCCCAGTGAAGCAACTGAATAATCAGGCTAGTTCTCCAATGATGGAACCACGACGACCACAAAAGATGGTCCACGATGAACGCTTGCAGGATATTCAAAATATATGCCTGCTGCATACCGCATATGCAGGGACTGATTGCAGGGGAGACAGAAAGGAGAAAATCTCTAGCTGAAAGGTTAATAGATATGATAACAGGTTATTAGAAAAAATAATTCTAGGCCATGCCTAGCAATTAGATAACTAAAGCACTCCCTTTCCCACCACCAGTGGGAGAGAATGACCAGTATTTTGTACCCTGATAGTTAGAAGGACAAGCTGGCTGCCTTACTGGATGGTCCTGTCTCACAACTACAGATTGCCCTTTAACTGAAACAGGGCTAGATAGTGCATGAGAACACAGGGAGAGATTCTGGAGTGAATGTGGTCTTGTCTAGTTCTCTTTGCCTTCCTTGGTGATGATGTAACTGGTTGCAGGGAGAGTTTTGAACTGTTACTTGAAGAAAATCCAAAGAATTAAAGAAGAAAAATAACATCTAAACCACCAAATCTACAAGTTGTGCTCCATAGGATATATGACATGTACTACTGCTGGTTTGGGCATAAACCCCCCCTTGCTCTCACACTAATGAATGTTGAATTACTATAATTTTTGCATGCCCTGTGTAATGCATTCTGTACAAAGCAGTCTCATGGAAATCAGTGGGACTACCCTGCAAGAACGAATGTAGGTTTCAATCAGATTTATGATTCTCTTGCATCGAACAGTGACATTGCCAGGCAAGCAGTCTGGTCCCAAAGGAGGTGACTTCTCATTATGTTTTAATTCATGGAGCAATTAGTGTTTCATGTATGATATATAGTGAAAACTCTACAAAGTTAAGTTGTAAAATGTGGGTTATTTTGAAGAAGAAGGATGTGAATCTGCTTTGCCTCAAAGCCATGATGGTCTATTTTTCTTCCTCCCTTTTGGTTTCTCAGCTGCGCTGTGATAATGGAAAGAGTAAGAATAATCAATAGAGATACCATTTCATGGAAAGATGAAGGAAAGAAGAAAATAAGCCAGAAAACAGAGTACGCTGTTCTGTATTCAGGACAGATTTTAAAAAAATCAATAAGTTCCTCAAAATAATAGTACATTTCCTTTGAAATGGTCCCATCAGAGGCAGAAAATAAACTCTTACTGTCTTTAAGAATACGATTTTGGCTCCATTGAGAAAGATAAGATCTGATGTATGGTTGCCGGTCCTCCTCTGCATATATCAGAGGAGGAAATGTAAGGTGGAGAAGAAGAAAGGTGGTTAAAGAGAGGGTCAAGAAATAATAAATGAAAGACAGAAAGTTTTTTAATGAGCTGTCATTTTGAACAGAATGATTTTGTGAATCCAACACAGAGATGTCTGCCTTTGTGGGTACACAGGAAAACATTTTAAAAATCTTGTCCATGTTATTTACACTGACTATGGAAAGCATACACCTAACCTAAATCTGTTTGAGATTATGAGCAGAAATGTTATGGGCAGGAGGAGAAGTTTCTGAGTATCTCTGAGAACTCTTATACAAAGTGGTTTTAGTGTGGCCATAAATACATGCATTCCTGCATTTTTGATACAAACCATTAACGTAATTGACTGTATTTGAATTGATGTTGTTAACTGAGGGTGACTGAGAACAGGTGAAGAAGAATTAGTCAGAACGTGGAAGTTTTAACCATCCACAACCCCACTTAATTTCTCTGATTCCTCTCCTACCTATTTGCAGGTAAAAATATCACTGTGTTCCCATCACATTCATTGTGACCCCACATAAGAGTAATTTAAGCTATTGTATACTTGTGATACTTTTAAAAAAATCACTATATAAGCCAGCCACACCTTTGAAAGTGTTTTGTAAACTGACTTGAGGTTTTGAAAACATCAAGGTATTCAACTATGAAACATGATGCATAATTTAACAATTTGCTGTTATTAGATATACTTGAAAAATTCAAGTAAAACTTATTTGAAATAAATCTCTGTGAAGTAATTATTTTAATTTATGAATTGCAAGGTCTTACAAATCTGAATTATTTTTTAAGAATTGTCAAAACTCAATTATTTCCGGACGATGCCATTTAAGAGGCATTTGTCTGATTGGCTGTTGGCACCAGATGACTCAGATACCAAGTGTCCCTGGGAGTCCACTGGTGCCATGGCATTGCTTACAATTGCTTTGCTGCCAAGGATTGAATGAGTCACCCTGTGGGTGTGTTGTTGCTTGTCTTTCCTGCTGCCTCAGGAAAGCTTCGTTTCATCAGGTGTTATCAGACTCCATTACTGTTTGGACCACAGCATCCTGCCAGGCACCCCTGCAAGAAACCTGTCCCTGTCTCCTCAGTCTTTTCTCTTGCCAGGCGTCCTGATGCTGTCTGTACTCAAGGCTGAACCAGCCCCAGCCCTGCAGCCCCTCCTTGCAGGGTGACTGCTCCAGCCCCGTTGTCCCATCGGCCTCCCCTGAACTAATTTTCTTTACCAATGTATCTTCTGCCTGGGACCCCAAACAGGACACAGTGCCCAGAGGAAGCCTGATGCATGATAAGCAGAGGACTCTTCTCCAGTTCCCAGCAGGATTTCTGCCAGGGGTTTGCATTACCAGGGCAGAGCTGCCTATTGCTCCTGACTTAGTTTTATGGGGACCCTGTTGGCCTTTTCCCCCAGCCCCATCCAGCCCATCTGGAAGAGTGCCCTCTCCTCATGTGCATTGACTGGTCCTTGAAACTTGCTGTCACCTTCAAAGTTGATGAAAGTGCCCTCCATTATGTCCTGCAGGTCACTGAGAGATGTTAAATGAACATGTCCCACAATATACCCTGCAGTAGTTCACTTGTTGCCGGGCTGTAAAGTCCAAACGTGGATACAGGCAGACTGTGGCATGAAGTGTTGACAGTCTTGGCCAAGTCAAGTCCACTGCTGCCCCACCATGCACAAATCCAGTAATTTTATCACAGAAGGAAATCAGCTGGGTCAAGCTGATTGGTAAATCCATGCTGACTGCTCCCATTCCCCTGCTGCTCTTTCATGTGCCCAGAAACATGTTCCAAGAGGACTCAATTCATGATTTACCAAGAATCAACATGAGACTGACTGACCTATAGTTCTCTGGATCATCCTTTTGGCTTTTTTTGGAGGTGTGTGTGATTAACTGTTCTTCTCCGATCTTTGAGAATCTGTCCCAACCTCCATGATCTTTCAAAGGTGATAGAGAGCAGTGTTACAGGATATCAGCCAGATCTCAGTGCACTGCACTGGGACACATTGACTTGTGTGGGTTGAGTTCTCACAAATGATCCCTGACTCAAGCCTCATCCACTGTTGGTCATCCCTTTGAAGCTTTTCAGGTCAGGGTAGCTCAGCCCAACCTGTGTCTGCTGTCACTAAATCACCCAGCCCTTTCAGCAACAGTCTCACACTTTCTTCATTTACTCTTTTATTACTAATGTAGTTGTAGAAGCTCTTCTTGTTGCCCTTGATGTCTCTTGAACCTCTTAACTCCAGCTGAGCCTTGGCTTGAATCACACCGGACTTATAAGCCTAGGCAACTTTTCTAAATTCCTCCTTTGCCTTCTGTCTCTGCTCCCACTCCTGTATGCTGCATCTTTATGCTGCAGTTCTACCACGATGTCCCTTTTAGCCAAGTCCTGGCAGACCTGCTTGTCTTCCTTCACATCAGGATGGACTGTTCTTATGCCTGGAGGATGCTCTTCTTAATGGTCTGCCAGCTTTCCTTAGCTCCTTTGCCTTTCAGAGGAGCCTGCTGTGGATCCCACCTACTTGCTCCCTCTGCCTAAGTCCAACACTGCTCACCTGAACTCTAGACATTGTACTTTGTTAAAAGATTTTTATTTTCTCTTTTTCTTACTTCAACTATGATGTGCATGTTCCTGTAGGATTCATTCAGCAGGTTCTTGCCTCTTTACTCATGAGAAGAGGCTCTCCATCCATCCATTTACACTTTTTTAAACAGCTTAACTAGCAGCTACTTCTAAACTTTGATCTTTCCTGCATTTTACTATGATATATTCCTAATTGTTAAATTAAGCTATATTTATGCTTTCCTCACATCAACTTCTCTGAAGTCAAGACTCATTGAACCATTTGAGTTTTTACAAGGACATCTAGCGATAGAACAAGGGGTAATGGATTTAAACTCCATTTACTGGATTTCTAAAAATCCATTTCTAATGGATTTCCAACTGGATTTCTAAAAATCCTTGATTCCTTTAGAAAGCACAAGAAAAATATTTTCATAGTGTTCTGAATAATGCTTTTATTTTCCCTGTTTTGCAGGATCGAAAAAATGAGGATGCTGCAATCCAGGCACCCAGCAAGTAGGTATTAGATAAATGACCAGACTAGATGTCGTAATTTGAGCCTGGTCAGCAGCTAAACGCCACGCAGCCGCTCACCCACCCTCCCCCCACTTGGGAATGGGGAGGGAATCGGAGGGGTAAAGGGAGACTCACGGGTTGAGATAAAAACAGTGTAATAACAGTAACAGAACAATACGCTGACAGCAGGATCAGCGGGTAATGTACAATACAGCTGCTCACCACCCACAGACTGACCAACACCCACCTGCTCCCGGCTGGCGATCCCCAACACAAAGATACCACGGCCACATTCCTGGAAGTGAGAGAGTGCCTCCTGGCTCACTCCTGCCTTTATATAGTGAGCATAACATCGTATAACATGGAATATCGGCCAATCTGGGCCTGGCACTCCAGCTGTGCTCCCCCCCCACCCCCACCCCCACCCCCACACAGGCAAGGGCGTGCGGAGCTGGAGATCCACTGGAATCTCACTGTGCTGCAGCACTCCTCCAGCTACCAAAACGAACATGAACTCTATTCCAGCCCGAACCAGGACACTAGACATGTCTCTTGTGTGATTGTATTTGAAGCCATATTGTTGAGGTCTCTGCAAACCAAAGTTTGAAGGGCCTTCATAATTCCACTTGATAATTTAGAAGAAAAAAAAATCCTTTTTTTTTTTTTTTTTTTTTTTTTGAGCGTAAACCATCAAGAAAATTTAAATGGAATTCATGAAATCTTCAGGATTGGCTGAAAGTAAAACTTTTCTCTGAAATATTTTACTGACTCCTTATTTAATTCAAAATTTGTCTTTCAAGACACATGGACTCGGGCATTCTTCAAGAGGGATTCACTTGTTATTTATTACTGTAATCAGAACAGTGGTGGGGAGAAGGGAAATAAATTGGCATGGTTATTTGCATTTTCCAAAGCTTCTGGCAGAGTCCACCACAAAAGTCTGTTTAATAAGACATATAGTTACAGATGAGAAATAAATCACTTTTATACATTCAAAGCTAAGAGACATGAAACAACACAGAAAAACAAACGACTGCATTTTAAGTTGGTTAAAGCTCAAGAGTAGCTACTGTGGAAGCCTATGTTAGATTTGTTTTTTCTTTCTGAATTCATTAACACTCCCCGCCACTTCATCCCCACCCCAACAAACAACAGAAAAGCAGCAATCAGTAAGATAGAAACTCCTGTATATTCTTCAGGTTGTCCAAGACAAGACAAACACAAGATAAAGTTCATAGTATGGTCACTGAATACCTGCATCACCAGTTTAATTCAGCACTAGTAAACTTAGTGAAACATAATAAGCACTAAAATGACTGCATATTATTCAGTGTTGAATAGTATAATTAAATATAATCACTTAAAGTCAGTTGTGGATAGCACTCAAGGCCAGGTGGTAGAAATATTTGCTCATTTGAAAATAGTGACTGATGAGGAAAAACTGTAGGGGGAATAGACTACAATGTCAATAAGTATGGTAAATTGAAAAATTGATTAATTTAATATATTTTTTAAGGGATATAGCAAAATTGTGAGAAAGATGCTAGAAATAGTGACAGAAATTAGGAGAAAAAAGGGAAAAAAGAAGACTGAAAAAAGAAGACTGAAAAAAGGAGAGGAATGGGAGAGAATGACAGAAATATACTGTCCTGGGTTTGAGTAAGTTGTGGGGTTTTTTTTGGCAGCAGGGGAGGGGGCTACAGGGGTGGCCCCCTGTGAGAAGCTTCTTGAAGCTCCCCCAGCTCCACGTCAGCTCCAACTCTGCATGAGGGCCAATCAGCCGTGCCTCTGTGATAATGTATTTAAGAAGGGACGTGGTGATGAGGAGTCAGACTTAGGAGGAGGAGTTGCTGAAGCTGCGTGAACACCAAAGTCAGTGGAGGAACGGAGGAAGAAAGGAGGGGGGAGGTGTGCCGGAGCAGAGACCCCCCTGTATCCTGTGGTGAGATGGCAGGGTGGCCCCCCCCGCCACCCATGAAGATCTACAGTGGAGCAGACATTGATTTATGGCCTGTTGCTCCTGCTCAGCTGATCAAGGGTCTGTGCCCGAAGAAGGTCAGGGTCTCATGGGAAAACGTAGCCCCGCTGCTGTAATTCAGTGCTGGGAGGATTGCAGCATGCGGGGGTGTCCCACGCTGGGGCAGCTCGGGAAGGGCTGCAGCCATGGGAGAGAATCCAATTGGAGAAAGTTAGTGAGCCATGACGGAGCAGTGTGGGGAACACTGCAGCCCATGGGAGGAACTCATGTCGGAGAAAATTTGTGGAGGACTGTTTCCTGTGAGAGGGGGACCACGATGGAGCAGGAGGAACAAGTTCTGGACACTCCCCTCACCGAAGATAAGGGAAGTGGCAGCACTGACTGCACCCGCCATTCCCTGCCCCTGCGCCACTGGGGGAGGAGGTAGAGATATCGGGAGCAGAGCTGAGCCCGGGAAGAAGGGAGGGGTGGGGGGAAGGTGTTCTCAAGATGTGGCAATGCTTCTCACTGTCCTACTCTGTTAAGTGTTGTTATTAGTCTCTGTAACAAATGTATGTTCTTTTTTTCTTCCCTTAACAAGTCTGCATTTTGTCTGTGACTATAATGGGTAATTTGCCCCTCCCTGTCCTACCTTGAATCCCAAGCGTGGCTTATTTTTCCCTTTTCATTGCTGGGAGGGAAGGGAGGAGTGAGCAGCTGTTTGGTGCTCAGTTGCCCTCTGAGCTCAAACCATGACATATACAGAATATTGGATGGCATTTTTTCAGTACTTCAGGTGAAAGGGAGTGTTGCAAACTGCCTTTCTTAAAGATGAAGCTACCTACATGCCATTGTACAAAGTGGCTCACAGACTGTGCAGGCTTGTATAAAATTGATGGAGTCTGAGGACAGAATATAGTTGGAGAGGATCTTGCAGATGGTCTAGAAAAAATGAAAAAGCACTTCTCTCTCCTGAGACTATAGATGCAGATGGAGATTATATCTTGGCTATTGTCTACATTTGATGGACAATAAGAAGTTTTATTGGATGGAAGTGTCAAGGTTTTGGTCATGATGTGACTGTGGTGTTGGTGTCTGTGGAAGGAGGCCAAGGACTGCTCCAGGATGGTCATGGCTAGTTTCAGCTGGTTCCAGCCAGCTCCAACAGATCCACCCTCAGGACACAGTGCAGCCCCTCAGCCATGGGTGAGGCACTTCTTACAAAATGTATTTAAGGCAGAAAGCCTGTTTTAATATTTGTCCTTGTTTCTCACTGCTCAGATCTATGTTATTTGGCAAAAAATAAATTAATTTCCCCAAGTCAAATGTGTTTTGCCTAAGACAGTAAATGAGAAAAAATGCCTCAGTCTTTTTCTCAACCTACAGTTCCCTCATTCCACTGAGGAGGGGGAGAGAGTGAGTGGCTGGGTGGTCATTTGGCTCTTTGCCACAGCTAAGCCACCACAGAGGTATGTGCAGTTTGACATGTTAAGCTGACACACACAAGTGAAACATCTGGGGTTTTTATTTATCATTTTTGAGGAAGGCTGTTGATGTCTGCCTCTGTTCCATTGATACTTTTTGCTGGTTGTTTTACAAACATAAAATATTTCTGGGAATATTATTTCATGAAATGCTGTTTTGAGAATTGGACTTCAGAGGTAGTTGAGGAAAAATTATAATCTTTCAGAGACCTATTTCCAAGACACAGTTCAATTTGTATATTTTGTTCCATCAGAAAACATGAATTGCAGTGCAGGTGATGGTCACCAGTTGAAAAGACTGTGCTGCTTCTGTGGTCTATGCTGAGATAAAGTGCTAAGACTTCTGCCCATACTATTGAGAAACTGCTGAGTTCCCCGCTCGTGTTTCTGCTCAGTGAAATTTATGATTCCTGCGTGGTGTCTTTTCTGGATTAATGAGTAGATAACTAGTACTGTCATCCTGCATGCTCAGTTCTTACAGAAAACAAACTGGTAATTGCCTTCTGGTGAATGGAAAAAGTCACATGTTCCCTTCGCATCGTGCCGCAGCCAGCTTTGCGAGGCTCAGCAGTTTTTCCTACTTGAGAAACCAGTCAAGGATACAGCAGTTAGTTTCCAAATGGTTTGGAACTGCCTGCACATGATAAAAGCAAACACTTTAAATGTTGCACCAATAGTATTTTCTTCTAGCTCTTTTTATAATGGTTTATTTCAATCCATATGTGTGGGTACTCTGTTCCCTTTGGATGTGGTACAGTGGATGTTCACAGCTACCAGAGAGAATCACTCTCACTCAATATCAAACTGGGTACATAGACTGGACACCAAAGTTTGTTCTACAGCATCAAGTTACTCTGAGAAATTTTGCTATGATTGTTCATTTAAAGTATATATGTCTATTATAAACAGACATAGATATATTTGTAAGGAATAATAATATATAATCATATATAGATGTCTAAATTGACTACGTATATAAAAACTAGATATGAATAATATGAATATTAATGTGCATTTATGTGTCTAAATATGCATAAATACATAAATGTATGTGCATACATTACTAAATATGTTTACATACATATTGCTATATATGTATTTATACACACATAGGAAAGTCACACATACTCAACTAATTGATGTATATGTCATTATAGATGATGTATACATATGGCTTGTCTTTTGCCATGAAAATGTCATTATTTTTTATACCTCAGGACAAAATAGAGTACATCTCCCATACTCTTTTGTGAGTTTTTTGGTCTGTTTCTTTTTTTTTTCTTTTTTTCCCCAACAGATATTTTAAGAAGACCTGGGTATGATTCTACTGTAAAATAGCTTCCAGATATGAGATACTATTCTGTTTATTGTGAAGCCTGAGGAGATAAGTTTTTTCAGATTATATCAATGTCTAGATAATGTGCATTTAGATGGGAGAAATGAAGTAATTTCCTGTTAGGGGGCATATTACATTATTCAGTGATATTGCCACTCAGTCAGATTGACAATCAGCTTGAAACGATGCATTAGTTCAGAAATACTGCTTTCTTCAACAGGACTACAACAGCAGAAGCATCTGCAGCAGTGCCATGTATTTGCATTTGCCACTGGCATCTGAACACCTTTTTTACAGGACTTCTTTTTCAACATAGATTTACATTATTGAGGAAAAAGTGTAGCAAATGTTGACTTGAAATACAAATCCCACTAGGATTTTATTCTGGCTCATCTAATAGATGGAAACTCAGGTCCTTCTCCAAAAGTCCACTAGACATTGAAAAACAGATATGTAACTGCTTTTTCAAAATGTTTTTCAAATGTTTCATCAAGTAAATAATTTGAAAGGCAACAAAATATGGGGATTATTTTAAAATATCCAGAATCTGTGGTAAAAATGCTTTCCTTTGGGATTGTTTTACAGTGCGGGAGGTTTCTGAGGACAGACTTGTAATTATATTTCTGGAGTTATAATCCTCACTTTTTTCATTAATTTCACCATACCCTTTCCGTGCAACACCTACCTTTTTCTTTGTTTTAACTTTTATTTTAAATAAACAATACAATGAAAGGTCATATTTAATAAGGAAGTGCAATAGCTTTAAATAATTTCATACTCAGGCCCCCCTCTCCCATCCAAAACCCTTCATCAAAGGCTCTGGTAAACCAGGAGCCTGATCCTCCAAGTTGCTCTGTTATTTCTTACAGGAAATGAACATTTTCAGTTGCAGTTTGTTTCAAGTCATACAGATAACACAGACACTTTTGGTGCAGATTAAAAATTTGCTTTCACCAAAGTTCTTTGATTGCAAGTATAGCATCATTTTTCCTTAAAGCTTTGTAATCCACATTAACATTACTCAGATTTTTTTTTTCCATTTATATATATATTTTTTTTCTTTAAGATGGAGATATCAAAGCAATTAAAACAATGAAAATTACATATTTGCTATGTTTTTAGGGAAAAGCTCCCTTTTCCACCAAACTTATGCTACACAGGGCTTATAAAGAAAATTATTTTTCTTTTTACTTTTATGTCTTAAGAAACTTTTAATATAAAAATATACTGCAATTCAATATATGTCTTATATACATGCATTAATTATAACCTTATTGGCTACCAATGGGAAAGATAATTTTGCAACAGCAAAAGTAAGAAATTTGTCATACTTAGTAATATGAACTTTTGATATTATTTGATTTTTATATTCTTTATGTTTTATGTTTTATGAAATACTGTGGAGTGCATTATTTTAAATAGATTAATTTCCTGTACTTTTTTTTCACAGATTTTGTAACAAAGTGATATTTTTTTGATTTTAATGTTTTCAAAGATCTTAGGAACATTATAAAAATAGTTTTCACTGGCTTCTTCATGAACATTCACTCTTTAAATGTGTGAGCTTTAATTTTGGATTTCTTTGAATCAGTGGCCCTGTCTTCTAGAGCCAGGCACAAACCTGGTGGTGAGATGATCGTAACAGATCCATAAAATCCTGTAGGTTGGATAAGGCAAGGTACAAGTAAGTTGATATAAGACCTGAGTTTGGTAAGAGTTCAACTTTCTGAAATGCTTAGAACAAGAACCAGACGATTTGCAGGAGCGGAGGAGCATGGTCAGCCAGTTCCTGCTGACTGACTGACACTGGCCTTGCTTTCTTAAGTGGAGGCAGTGATGGAGCTTCCATTTGATGGTGCACAATTTCAAGTTTGGGAGCCTTTGCAGCACTGTTGGTTTTAATCCAGTGGATGATCATCCCTGCCTTTGCCCTTTCCCTCC